>NC_092323.1:26357079-26660109 GCF_036785885.1 Coffea arabica | reverse complement strand
TCATACAAAATCAGAAAAATCTCCATAAAATCAGAAATTTAGCTAACTTCACTCTAATCCATAAAATCTTCCATAAAATCACATATCTAACCACCACAAGTCATGAATTCACCATTATTGGAAACAAACAATGAATCTTTACACACCGTACCTTGATAACTCACAAAAGGTAGTAGCTTAGTGGTTCCTTCTCCAAAATAACTCCACCAAGACCTTGGAATCTCCTTAGTAACCAACTTTTATGGAGTGATTTGCAATTCCATCGGTTAAAACTCAAGATTGAAGTAAGAAAGTGGAGTGAAAGATGAAGGTTTTTCTCTCTCTCTTGCTCTCTAAGTTTCAGCCATGAGAAGGAAGAAATGGCTTGATTTTTGGTCAAATTTTGGTTTTAGTAAAGTTAAGGTAAGATGGTCAAAAGTCCAACTTTGAATAAGAAGGTGGCACATGTCACCTTTTGGTTTAAAACTTATCTTTTTGTCTCTCCAATACTAATCCATATACGTAACATCTAATTATCTCTTAGCACCTTGTAAAATAATATCACTTAATACAAAACTCCATCAAATTGTCAAAAATATATTGCATTTACCGCACCAGCGGGTCCCAAGTTCATAATACTCTTCAAAATTAACGTGGAATAACTTGTATCAAGAAAATGATTTGGAAACTATATTTACTTATAAAAATGTATAGAAAATCAAAATATGGAAGAAAGGTACAAAATTATAGACGAGGAAACAAAATAATGTCTAGAAAATATATAAAAATTTTCGGGTTCTCACACTCATTCTTTCGGGGCGTCACAAACTCCCCTCCTTAAAACAATGTCGTCCTCGACATTCCATCTTGTACCAATCAAGTCGAGACATCCTGCAAGAATCACTAATATTTCAAACCAAACCCACAGTCCGGCATCCTAAACATCAAGTCTAGGATACACTACAGAGATCGAAAGCCTAAACTCTGATACCACCTGTGACGCCCCAGCTTCTCCCAAGGGCGAACCCTAGGGTTCGGCGCGTCGCCTGCCCAACTCTCGTCGGGATTCACTCACTACAAACCTCAAACAAAATGCAAAATAAATCTCAAATTTTACATCAAATTCTCCAAGAATTACATATCGTAAGCGAAGCGCCCACGCTTCCGCTGCGCCACTCTGATCCTTGATACCAGCTATTATACAGGAGGAATTCCAAATCTAAACTGTACAAAATATAGGCCATCCAGTCACGTGAATAAGTACTACAAGCACTTCCTTTGCCTCGAGTCCTGTGGAGGGGAATAAAACAGTTTTGGGGTGAGTTAGAAGCTCAGTGAGTAACCAATAAAAGTAGTAAGAAAACATATTTCACAATAATGCATTTCGATGATGTCATGATTCAGTCATCAAATATCCGTTTATTGCTCTCGTGAGCCAGTGAAATCATTGCACTTAAACACCCAACGCTCAAATAGATCCTTTAACGTTTAACAATAAGAGGGAGCAACGTTGGTGTTCCAGATGATGTCATGAACTCATTGAAGTGGTGGAGACGTTGGTGTCCAGCACACGAATTCCAAACACTCATTTGAGCCAAAACATGGCATGGACCACATGCAAACACTCATGATATGAAATCGAGTAAATAATGCAAGAAAACGTTCAAAAGTAACTTTGGAAACAGTTTAGGGTCACTCACCTCCACGGCTCAGAAACCATCCATCATATATCATTGCCTTGCCCAAATCCAAACCCTTCAACTCAAACTCAAAACAATCAAATGCTTTCAAAGATCGGACAGCATATCCCCTTAAGTTCCTTACTTTTCCATCCTACAAGCAACATCATTTCATCTCAAATCAACCACATACACATCATAGACTATCAAATACACCTTTCGGCACAATATCCATAACTGAAGCTACACTTACCGGATTGAAACGAATCTTATGGCGTTTCGAAGCCAAGACATAAACCTACATTTATTATGAAGACCTCCAAAGCCAAATCATGCATTTTCAGGGGTCAAAAATGGAAAACTACATGAAAACAGAAATCTGGGCGCGGAACAGGGTTCATGGGCAGTCAAGGGTATTTCAGTCATTTCACATGTTACAGTGCTCGGATCTAGCTGAAATTTTGTAGGAAACTAGTTAACACCATTTGCTACAACTTTCATGTTTTAACCTAAGTCTTATTCTGCCTCTAACATGCTCGAATAAATCCGGTCAGAACAGGGCAGATTCAAAATCCTAACCTGGAATTTCCGCATAAAACCGAAATCTTCCGCAAACAACTTCAACTAACATATACAAGCTTCATTTTACACCATTACCAACCATCATATCATGATTAAACCATGATAATCATACAAAATCAGAAAAATCTCCATAAAATCAGAAATTTAGCTAACTTCACTCTAATCCATAAAATCTTCCATAAAATCACATATCTAACCACCACAAGTCATGAATTCACCATTATTGGAAACAAACAATGAATCTTTACACACCGTACCTTGATAACTCACAAAAGGTAGTAGCTTAGTGGTTCCTTCTCCAAAATAACTCCACCAAGACCTTGGAATCTCCTTAGTAACCAACTTTTATGGAGTGATTTGCAATTCCATCGGTTAAAACTCAAGATTGAAGTAAGAAAGTGGAGTGAAAGATGAAGGTTTTTCTCTCTCTCTTGCTCTCTAAGTTTCAGCCATGAGAAGGAAGAAATGGCTTGATTTTTGGTCAAATTTTGGTTTTAGTAAAGTTAAGGTAAGATGGTCAAAAGTCCAACTTTGAATAAGAAGGTGGCACATGTCACCTTTTGGTTTAAAACTTATCTTTTTGTCTCTCCAATACTAATCCATATACGTAACATCTAATTATCTCTTAGCACCTTGTAAAATAATATCACTTAATACAAAACTCCATCAAATTGTCAAAAATATATTGCATTTACCGCACCAGCGGGTCCCAAGTTCATAATACTCTTCAAAATTAACGTGGAATAACTTGTATCAAGAAAATGATTTGGAAACTATATTTACTTATAAAAATGTATAGAAAATCAAAATATGGAAGAAAGGTACAAAATTATAGACGAGGAAACAAAATAATGTCTAGAAAATATATAAAAATTTTCGGGTTCTCACACTCATTCTTTCGGGGCGTCACAAACTCCCCTCCTTAAAACAATGTCGTCCTCGACATTCCATCTTGTACCAATCAAGTCGAGACATCCTGCAAGAATCACTAATATTTCAAACCAAACCCACAGTCCGGCATCCTAAACATCAAGTCTAGGATACACTACAGAGATCGAAAGCCTAAACTCTGATACCACCTGTGACGCCCCAGCTTCTCCCAAGGGCGAACCCTAGGGTTCGGCGCGTCGCCTGCCCAACTCTCGTCGGGATTCACTCACTACAAACCTCAAACAAAATGCAAAATAAATCTCAAATTTTACATCAAATTCTCCAAGAATTACATATCGTAAGCGAAGCGCCCACGCTTCCGCTGCGCCACTCTGATCCTTGATACCAGCTATTATACAGGAGGAATTCCAAATCTAAACTGTACAAAATATAGGCCATCCAGTCACGTGAATAAGTACTACAAGCACTTCCTTTGCCTCGAGTCCTGTGGAGGGGAATAAAACAGTTTTGGGGTGAGTTAGAAGCTCAGTGAGTAACCAATAAAAGTAGTAAGAAAACATATTTCACAATAATGCATTTCGATGATGTCATGATTCAGTCATCAAATATCCGTTTATTGCTCTCGTGAGCCAGTGAAATCATTGCACTTAAACACCCAACGCTCAAATAGATCCTTTAACGTTTAACAATAAGAGGGAGCAACGTTGGTGTTCCAGATGATGTCATGAACTCATTGAAGTGGTGGAGACGTTGGTGTCCAGCACACGAATTCCAAACACTCATTTGAGCCAAAACATGGCATGGACCACATGCAAACACTCATGATATGAAATCGAGTAAATAATGCAAGAAAACGTTCAAAAGTAACTTTGGAAACAGTTTAGGGTCACTCACCTCCACGGCTCAGAAACCATCCATCATATATCATTGCCTTGCCCAAATCCAAACCCTTCAACTCAAACTCAAAACAATCAAATGCTTTCAAAGATCGGACAGCATATCCCCTTAAGTTCCTTACTTTTCCATCCTACAAGCAACATCATTTCATCTCAAATCAACCACATACACATCATAGACTATCAAATACACCTTTCGGCACAATATCCATAACTGAAGCTACACTTACCGGATTGAAACGAATCTTATGGCGTTTCGAAGCCAAGACATAAACCTACATTTATTATGAAGACCTCCAAAGCCAAATCATGCATTTTCAGGGGTCAAAAATGGAAAACTACATGAAAACAGAAATCTGGGCGCGGAACAGGGTTCATGGGCAGTCAAGGGTATTTCAGTCATTTCACATGTTACAGTGCTCGGATCTAGCTGAAATTTTGTAGGAAACTAGTTAACACCATTTGCTACAACTTTCATGTTTTAACCTAAGTCTTATTCTGCCTCTAACATGCTCGAATAAATCCGGTCAGAACAGGGCAGATTCAAAATCCTAACCTGGAATTTCCGCATAAAACCGAAATCTTCCGCAAACAACTTCAACTAACATATACAAGCTTCATTTTACACCATTACCAACCATCATATCATGATTAAACCATGATAATCATACAAAATCAGAAAAATCTCCATAAAATCAGAAATTTAGCTAACTTCACTCTAATCCATAAAATCTTCCATAAAATCACATATCTAACCACCACAAGTCATGAATTCACCATTATTGGAAACAAACAATGAATCTTTACACACCGTACCTTGATAACTCACAAAAGGTAGTAGCTTAGTGGTTCCTTCTCCAAAATAACTCCACCAAGACCTTGGAATCTCCTTAGTAACCAACTTTTATGGAGTGATTTGCAATTCCATCGGTTAAAACTCAAGATTGAAGTAAGAAAGTGGAGTGAAAGATGAAGGTTTTTCTCTCTCTCTTGCTCTCTAAGTTTCAGCCATGAGAAGGAAGAAATGGCTTGATTTTTGGTCAAATTTTGGTTTTAGTAAAGTTAAGGTAAGATGGTCAAAAGTCCAACTTTGAATAAGAAGGTGGCACATGTCACCTTTTGGTTTAAAACTTATCTTTTTGTCTCTCCAATACTAATCCATATACGTAACATCTAATTATCTCTTAGCACCTTGTAAAATAATATCACTTAATACAAAACTCCATCAAATTGTCAAAAATATATTGCATTTACCGCACCAGCGGGTCCCAAGTTCATAATACTCTTCAAAATTAACGTGGAATAACTTGTATCAAGAAAATGATTTGGAAACTATATTTACTTATAAAAATGTATAGAAAATCAAAATATGGAAGAAAGGTACAAAATTATAGACGAGGAAACAAAATAATGTCTAGAAAATATATAAAAATTTTCGGGTTCTCACACTCATTCTTTCGGGGCGTCACAAACTCCCCTCCTTAAAACAATGTCGTCCTCGACATTCCATCTTGTACCAATCAAGTCGAGACATCCTGCAAGAATCACTAATATTTCAAACCAAACCCACAGTCCGGCATCCTAAACATCAAGTCTAGGATACACTACAGAGATCGAAAGCCTAAACTCTGATACCACCTGTGACGCCCCAGCTTCTCCCAAGGGCGAACCCTAGGGTTCGGCGCGTCGCCTGCCCAACTCTCGTCGGGATTCACTCACTACAAACCTCAAACAAAATGCAAAATAAATCTCAAATTTTACATCAAATTCTCCAAGAATTACATATCGTAAGCGAAGCGCCCACGCTTCCGCTGCGCCACTCTGATCCTTGATACCAGCTATTATACAGGAGGAATTCCAAATCTAAACTGTACAAAATATAGGCCATCCAGTCACGTGAATAAGTACTACAAGCACTTCCTTTGCCTCGAGTCCTGTGGAGGGGAATAAAACAGTTTTGGGGTGAGTTAGAAGCTCAGTGAGTAACCAATAAAAGTAGTAAGAAAACATATTTCACAATAATGCATTTCGATGATGTCATGATTCAGTCATCAAATATCCGTTTATTGCTCTCGTGAGCCAGTGAAATCATTGCACTTAAACACCCAACGCTCAAATAGATCCTTTAACGTTTAACAATAAGAGGGAGCAACGTTGGTGTTCCAGATGATGTCATGAACTCATTGAAGTGGTGGAGACGTTGGTGTCCAGCACACGAATTCCAAACACTCATTTGAGCCAAAACATGGCATGGACCACATGCAAACACTCATGATATGAAATCGAGTAAATAATGCAAGAAAACGTTCAAAAGTAACTTTGGAAACAGTTTAGGGTCACTCACCTCCACGGCTCAGAAACCATCCATCATATATCATTGCCTTGCCCAAATCCAAACCCTTCAACTCAAACTCAAAACAATCAAATGCTTTCAAAGATCGGACAGCATATCCCCTTAAGTTCCTTACTTTTCCATCCTACAAGCAACATCATTTCATCTCAAATCAACCACATACACATCATAGACTATCAAATACACCTTTCGGCACAATATCCATAACTGAAGCTACACTTACCGGATTGAAACGAATCTTATGGCGTTTCGAAGCCAAGACATAAACCTACATTTATTATGAAGACCTCCAAAGCCAAATCATGCATTTTCAGGGGTCAAAAATGGAAAACTACATGAAAACAGAAATCTGGGCGCGGAACAGGGTTCATGGGCAGTCAAGGGTATTTCAGTCATTTCACATGTTACAGTGCTCGGATCTAGCTGAAATTTTGTAGGAAACTAGTTAACACCATTTGCTACAACTTTCATGTTTTAACCTAAGTCTTATTCTGCCTCTAACATGCTCGAATAAATCCGGTCAGAACAGGGCAGATTCAAAATCCTAACCTGGAATTTCCGCATAAAACCGAAATCTTCCGCAAACAACTTCAACTAACATATACAAGCTTCATTTTACACCATTACCAACCATCATATCATGATTAAACCATGATAATCATACAAAATCAGAAAAATCTCCATAAAATCAGAAATTTAGCTAACTTCACTCTAATCCATAAAATCTTCCATAAAATCACATATCTAACCACCACAAGTCATGAATTCACCATTATTGGAAACAAACAATGAATCTTTACACACCGTACCTTGATAACTCACAAAAGGTAGTAGCTTAGTGGTTCCTTCTCCAAAATAACTCCACCAAGACCTTGGAATCTCCTTAGTAACCAACTTTTATGGAGTGATTTGCAATTCCATCGGTTAAAACTCAAGATTGAAGTAAGAAAGTGGAGTGAAAGATGAAGGTTTTTCTCTCTCTCTTGCTCTCTAAGTTTCAGCCATGAGAAGGAAGAAATGGCTTGATTTTTGGTCAAATTTTGGTTTTAGTAAAGTTAAGGTAAGATGGTCAAAAGTCCAACTTTGAATAAGAAGGTGGCACATGTCACCTTTTGGTTTAAAACTTATCTTTTTGTCTCTCCAATACTAATCCATATACGTAACATCTAATTATCTCTTAGCACCTTGTAAAATAATATCACTTAATACAAAACTCCATCAAATTGTCAAAAATATATTGCATTTACCGCACCAGCGGGTCCCAAGTTCATAATACTCTTCAAAATTAACGTGGAATAACTTGTATCAAGAAAATGATTTGGAAACTATATTTACTTATAAAAATGTATAGAAAATCAAAATATGGAAGAAAGGTACAAAATTATAGACGAGGAAACAAAATAATGTCTAGAAAATATATAAAAATTTTCGGGTTCTCACACTCATTCTTTCGGGGCGTCACAAACTCCCCTCCTTAAAACAATGTCGTCCTCGACATTCCATCTTGTACCAATCAAGTCGAGACATCCTGCAAGAATCACTAATATTTCAAACCAAACCCACAGTCCGGCATCCTAAACATCAAGTCTAGGATACACTACAGAGATCGAAAGCCTAAACTCTGATACCACCTGTGACGCCCCAGCTTCTCCCAAGGGCGAACCCTAGGGTTCGGCGCGTCGCCTGCCCAACTCTCGTCGGGATTCACTCACTACAAACCTCAAACAAAATGCAAAATAAATCTCAAATTTTACATCAAATTCTCCAAGAATTACATATCGTAAGCGAAGCGCCCACGCTTCCGCTGCGCCACTCTGATCCTTGATACCAGCTATTATACAGGAGGAATTCCAAATCTAAACTGTACAAAATATAGGCCATCCAGTCACGTGAATAAGTACTACAAGCACTTCCTTTGCCTCGAGTCCTGTGGAGGGGAATAAAACAGTTTTGGGGTGAGTTAGAAGCTCAGTGAGTAACCAATAAAAGTAGTAAGAAAACATATTTCACAATAATGCATTTCGATGATGTCATGATTCAGTCATCAAATATCCGTTTATTGCTCTCGTGAGCCAGTGAAATCATTGCACTTAAACACCCAACGCTCAAATAGATCCTTTAACGTTTAACAATAAGAGGGAGCAACGTTGGTGTTCCAGATGATGTCATGAACTCATTGAAGTGGTGGAGACGTTGGTGTCCAGCACACGAATTCCAAACACTCATTTGAGCCAAAACATGGCATGGACCACATGCAAACACTCATGATATGAAATCGAGTAAATAATGCAAGAAAACGTTCAAAAGTAACTTTGGAAACAGTTTAGGGTCACTCACCTCCACGGCTCAGAAACCATCCATCATATATCATTGCCTTGCCCAAATCCAAACCCTTCAACTCAAACTCAAAACAATCAAATGCTTTCAAAGATCGGACAGCATATCCCCTTAAGTTCCTTACTTTTCCATCCTACAAGCAACATCATTTCATCTCAAATCAACCACATACACATCATAGACTATCAAATACACCTTTCGGCACAATATCCATAACTGAAGCTACACTTACCGGATTGAAACGAATCTTATGGCGTTTCGAAGCCAAGACATAAACCTACATTTATTATGAAGACCTCCAAAGCCAAATCATGCATTTTCAGGGGTCAAAAATGGAAAACTACATGAAAACAGAAATCTGGGCGCGGAACAGGGTTCATGGGCAGTCAAGGGTATTTCAGTCATTTCACATGTTACAGTGCTCGGATCTAGCTGAAATTTTGTAGGAAACTAGTTAACACCATTTGCTACAACTTTCATGTTTTAACCTAAGTCTTATTCTGCCTCTAACATGCTCGAATAAATCCGGTCAGAACAGGGCAGATTCAAAATCCTAACCTGGAATTTCCGCATAAAACCGAAATCTTCCGCAAACAACTTCAACTAACATATACAAGCTTCATTTTACACCATTACCAACCATCATATCATGATTAAACCATGATAATCATACAAAATCAGAAAAATCTCCATAAAATCAGAAATTTAGCTAACTTCACTCTAATCCATAAAATCTTCCATAAAATCACATATCTAACCACCACAAGTCATGAATTCACCATTATTGGAAACAAACAATGAATCTTTACACACCGTACCTTGATAACTCACAAAAGGTAGTAGCTTAGTGGTTCCTTCTCCAAAATAACTCCACCAAGACCTTGGAATCTCCTTAGTAACCAACTTTTATGGAGTGATTTGCAATTCCATCGGTTAAAACTCAAGATTGAAGTAAGAAAGTGGAGTGAAAGATGAAGGTTTTTCTCTCTCTCTTGCTCTCTAAGTTTCAGCCATGAGAAGGAAGAAATGGCTTGATTTTTGGTCAAATTTTGGTTTTAGTAAAGTTAAGGTAAGATGGTCAAAAGTCCAACTTTGAATAAGAAGGTGGCACATGTCACCTTTTGGTTTAAAACTTATCTTTTTGTCTCTCCAATACTAATCCATATACGTAACATCTAATTATCTCTTAGCACCTTGTAAAATAATATCACTTAATACAAAACTCCATCAAATTGTCAAAAATATATTGCATTTACCGCACCAGCGGGTCCCAAGTTCATAATACTCTTCAAAATTAACGTGGAATAACTTGTATCAAGAAAATGATTTGGAAACTATATTTACTTATAAAAATGTATAGAAAATCAAAATATGGAAGAAAGGTACAAAATTATAGACGAGGAAACAAAATAATGTCTAGAAAATATATAAAAATTTTCGGGTTCTCACACTCATTCTTTCGGGGCGTCACAAACTCCCCTCCTTAAAACAATGTCGTCCTCGACATTCCATCTTGTACCAATCAAGTCGAGACATCCTGCAAGAATCACTAATATTTCAAACCAAACCCACAGTCCGGCATCCTAAACATCAAGTCTAGGATACACTACAGAGATCGAAAGCCTAAACTCTGATACCACCTGTGACGCCCCAGCTTCTCCCAAGGGCGAACCCTAGGGTTCGGCGCGTCGCCTGCCCAACTCTCGTCGGGATTCACTCACTACAAACCTCAAACAAAATGCAAAATAAATCTCAAATTTTACATCAAATTCTCCAAGAATTACATATCGTAAGCGAAGCGCCCACGCTTCCGCTGCGCCACTCTGATCCTTGATACCAGCTATTATACAGGAGGAATTCCAAATCTAAACTGTACAAAATATAGGCCATCCAGTCACGTGAATAAGTACTACAAGCACTTCCTTTGCCTCGAGTCCTGTGGAGGGGAATAAAACAGTTTTGGGGTGAGTTAGAAGCTCAGTGAGTAACCAATAAAAGTAGTAAGAAAACATATTTCACAATAATGCATTTCGATGATGTCATGATTCAGTCATCAAATATCCGTTTATTGCTCTCGTGAGCCAGTGAAATCATTGCACTTAAACACCCAACGCTCAAATAGATCCTTTAACGTTTAACAATAAGAGGGAGCAACGTTGGTGTTCCAGATGATGTCATGAACTCATTGAAGTGGTGGAGACGTTGGTGTCCAGCACACGAATTCCAAACACTCATTTGAGCCAAAACATGGCATGGACCACATGCAAACACTCATGATATGAAATCGAGTAAATAATGCAAGAAAACGTTCAAAAGTAACTTTGGAAACAGTTTAGGGTCACTCACCTCCACGGCTCAGAAACCATCCATCATATATCATTGCCTTGCCCAAATCCAAACCCTTCAACTCAAACTCAAAACAATCAAATGCTTTCAAAGATCGGACAGCATATCCCCTTAAGTTCCTTACTTTTCCATCCTACAAGCAACATCATTTCATCTCAAATCAACCACATACACATCATAGACTATCAAATACACCTTTCGGCACAATATCCATAACTGAAGCTACACTTACCGGATTGAAACGAATCTTATGGCGTTTCGAAGCCAAGACATAAACCTACATTTATTATGAAGACCTCCAAAGCCAAATCATGCATTTTCAGGGGTCAAAAATGGAAAACTACATGAAAACAGAAATCTGGGCGCGGAACAGGGTTCATGGGCAGTCAAGGGTATTTCAGTCATTTCACATGTTACAGTGCTCGGATCTAGCTGAAATTTTGTAGGAAACTAGTTAACACCATTTGCTACAACTTTCATGTTTTAACCTAAGTCTTATTCTGCCTCTAACATGCTCGAATAAATCCGGTCAGAACAGGGCAGATTCAAAATCCTAACCTGGAATTTCCGCATAAAACCGAAATCTTCCGCAAACAACTTCAACTAACATATACAAGCTTCATTTTACACCATTACCAACCATCATATCATGATTAAACCATGATAATCATACAAAATCAGAAAAATCTCCATAAAATCAGAAATTTAGCTAACTTCACTCTAATCCATAAAATCTTCCATAAAATCACATATCTAACCACCACAAGTCATGAATTCACCATTATTGGAAACAAACAATGAATCTTTACACACCGTACCTTGATAACTCACAAAAGGTAGTAGCTTAGTGGTTCCTTCTCCAAAATAACTCCACCAAGACCTTGGAATCTCCTTAGTAACCAACTTTTATGGAGTGATTTGCAATTCCATCGGTTAAAACTCAAGATTGAAGTAAGAAAGTGGAGTGAAAGATGAAGGTTTTTCTCTCTCTCTTGCTCTCTAAGTTTCAGCCATGAGAAGGAAGAAATGGCTTGATTTTTGGTCAAATTTTGGTTTTAGTAAAGTTAAGGTAAGATGGTCAAAAGTCCAACTTTGAATAAGAAGGTGGCACATGTCACCTTTTGGTTTAAAACTTATCTTTTTGTCTCTCCAATACTAATCCATATACGTAACATCTAATTATCTCTTAGCACCTTGTAAAATAATATCACTTAATACAAAACTCCATCAAATTGTCAAAAATATATTGCATTTACCGCACCAGCGGGTCCCAAGTTCATAATACTCTTCAAAATTAACGTGGAATAACTTGTATCAAGAAAATGATTTGGAAACTATATTTACTTATAAAAATGTATAGAAAATCAAAATATGGAAGAAAGGTACAAAATTATAGACGAGGAAACAAAATAATGTCTAGAAAATATATAAAAATTTTCGGGTTCTCACACTCATTCTTTCGGGGCGTCACAAACTCCCCTCCTTAAAACAATGTCGTCCTCGACATTCCATCTTGTACCAATCAAGTCGAGACATCCTGCAAGAATCACTAATATTTCAAACCAAACCCACAGTCCGGCATCCTAAACATCAAGTCTAGGATACACTACAGAGATCGAAAGCCTAAACTCTGATACCACCTGTGACGCCCCAGCTTCTCCCAAGGGCGAACCCTAGGGTTCGGCGCGTCGCCTGCCCAACTCTCGTCGGGATTCACTCACTACAAACCTCAAACAAAATGCAAAATAAATCTCAAATTTTACATCAAATTCTCCAAGAATTACATATCGTAAGCGAAGCGCCCACGCTTCCGCTGCGCCACTCTGATCCTTGATACCAGCTATTATACAGGAGGAATTCCAAATCTAAACTGTACAAAATATAGGCCATCCAGTCACGTGAATAAGTACTACAAGCACTTCCTTTGCCTCGAGTCCTGTGGAGGGGAATAAAACAGTTTTGGGGTGAGTTAGAAGCTCAGTGAGTAACCAATAAAAGTAGTAAGAAAACATATTTCACAATAATGCATTTCGATGATGTCATGATTCAGTCATCAAATATCCGTTTATTGCTCTCGTGAGCCAGTGAAATCATTGCACTTAAACACCCAACGCTCAAATAGATCCTTTAACGTTTAACAATAAGAGGGAGCAACGTTGGTGTTCCAGATGATGTCATGAACTCATTGAAGTGGTGGAGACGTTGGTGTCCAGCACACGAATTCCAAACACTCATTTGAGCCAAAACATGGCATGGACCACATGCAAACACTCATGATATGAAATCGAGTAAATAATGCAAGAAAACGTTCAAAAGTAACTTTGGAAACAGTTTAGGGTCACTCACCTCCACGGCTCAGAAACCATCCATCATATATCATTGCCTTGCCCAAATCCAAACCCTTCAACTCAAACTCAAAACAATCAAATGCTTTCAAAGATCGGACAGCATATCCCCTTAAGTTCCTTACTTTTCCATCCTACAAGCAACATCATTTCATCTCAAATCAACCACATACACATCATAGACTATCAAATACACCTTTCGGCACAATATCCATAACTGAAGCTACACTTACCGGATTGAAACGAATCTTATGGCGTTTCGAAGCCAAGACATAAACCTACATTTATTATGAAGACCTCCAAAGCCAAATCATGCATTTTCAGGGGTCAAAAATGGAAAACTACATGAAAACAGAAATCTGGGCGCGGAACAGGGTTCATGGGCAGTCAAGGGTATTTCAGTCATTTCACATGTTACAGTGCTCGGATCTAGCTGAAATTTTGTAGGAAACTAGTTAACACCATTTGCTACAACTTTCATGTTTTAACCTAAGTCTTATTCTGCCTCTAACATGCTCGAATAAATCCGGTCAGAACAGGGCAGATTCAAAATCCTAACCTGGAATTTCCGCATAAAACCGAAATCTTCCGCAAACAACTTCAACTAACATATACAAGCTTCATTTTACACCATTACCAACCATCATATCATGATTAAACCATGATAATCATACAAAATCAGAAAAATCTCCATAAAATCAGAAATTTAGCTAACTTCACTCTAATCCATAAAATCTTCCATAAAATCACATATCTAACCACCACAAGTCATGAATTCACCATTATTGGAAACAAACAATGAATCTTTACACACCGTACCTTGATAACTCACAAAAGGTAGTAGCTTAGTGGTTCCTTCTCCAAAATAACTCCACCAAGACCTTGGAATCTCCTTAGTAACCAACTTTTATGGAGTGATTTGCAATTCCATCGGTTAAAACTCAAGATTGAAGTAAGAAAGTGGAGTGAAAGATGAAGGTTTTTCTCTCTCTCTTGCTCTCTAAGTTTCAGCCATGAGAAGGAAGAAATGGCTTGATTTTTGGTCAAATTTTGGTTTTAGTAAAGTTAAGGTAAGATGGTCAAAAGTCCAACTTTGAATAAGAAGGTGGCACATGTCACCTTTTGGTTTAAAACTTATCTTTTTGTCTCTCCAATACTAATCCATATACGTAACATCTAATTATCTCTTAGCACCTTGTAAAATAATATCACTTAATACAAAACTCCATCAAATTGTCAAAAATATATTGCATTTACCGCACCAGCGGGTCCCAAGTTCATAATACTCTTCAAAATTAACGTGGAATAACTTGTATCAAAAAAATGATTTGGAAACTATATTTACTTATAAAAATGTATAGAAAATCAAAATATGGAAGAAAGGTACAAAATTATAGACGAGGAAACAAAATAATGTCTAGAAAATATATAAAAATTTTCGGGTTCTCACACTCATTCTTTCGGGGCGTCACAAACTCCCCTCCTTAAAACAATGTCGTCCTCGACATTCCATCTTGTACCAATCAAGTCGAGACATCCTGCAAGAATCACTAATATTTCAAACCAAACCCACAGTCCGGCATCCTAAACATCAAGTCTAGGATACACTACAGAGATCGAAAGCCTAAACTCTGATACCACCTGTGACGCCCCAGCTTCTCCCAAGGGCGAACCCTAGGGTTCGGCGCGTCGCCTGCCCAACTCTCGTCGGGATTCACTCACTACAAACCTCAAACAAAATGCAAAATAAATCTCAAATTTTACATCAAATTCTCCAAGAATTACATATCGTAAGCGAAGCGCCCACGCTTCCGCTGCGCCACTCTGATCCTTGATACCAGCTATTATACAGGAGGAATTCCAAATCTAAACTGTACAAAATATAGGCCATCCAGTCACGTGAATAAGTACTACAAGCACTTCCTTTGCCTCGAGTCCTGTGGAGGGGAATAAAACAGTTTTGGGGTGAGTTAGAAGCTCAGTGAGTAACCAATAAAAGTAGTAAGAAAACATATTTCACAATAATGCATTTCGATGATGTCATGATTCAGTCATCAAATATCCGTTTATTGCTCTCGTGAGCCAGTGAAATCATTGCACTTAAACACCCAACGCTCAAATAGATCCTTTAACGTTTAACAATAAGAGGGAGCAACGTTGGTGTTCCAGATGATGTCATGAACTCATTGAAGTGGTGGAGACGTTGGTGTCCAGCACACGAATTCCAAACACTCATTTGAGCCAAAACATGGCATGGACCACATGCAAACACTCATGATATGAAATCGAGTAAATAATGCAAGAAAACGTTCAAAAGTAACTTTGGAAACAGTTTAGGGTCACTCACCTCCACGGCTCAGAAACCATCCATCATATATCATTGCCTTGCCCCAATCCAAACCCTTCAACTCAAACTCAAAACAATCAAATGCTTTCAAAGATCGGACAGCATATCCCCTTAAGTTCCTTACTTTTCCATCCTACAAGCAACATCATTTCATCTCAAATCAACCACATACACATCATAGACTATCAAATACACCTTTCGGCACAATATCCATAACTGAAGCTACACTTACCGGATTGAAACGAATCTTATGGCGTTTCGAAGCCAAGACATAAACCTACATTTATTATGAAGACCTCCAAAGCCAAATCATGCATTTTCAGGGGTCAAAAATGGAAAACTACATGAAAACAGAAATCTGGGCGCGGAACAGGGTTCATGGGCAGTCAAGGGTATTTCAGTCATTTCACATGTTACAGTGCTCGGATCTAGCTGAAATTTTGTAGGAAACTAGTTAACACCATTTGCTACAACTTTCATGTTTTAACCTAAGTCTTATTCTGCCTCTAACATGCTCGAATAAATCCGGTCAGAACAGGGCAGATTCAAAATCCTAACCTGGAATTTCCGCATAAAACCGAAATCTTCCGCAAACAACTTCAACTAACATATACAAGCTTCATTTTACACCATTACCAACCATCATATCATGATTAAACCATGATAATCATATAAAATCAGAAAAATCTCCATAAAATCAGAAATTTAGCTAACTTCACTCTAATCCATAAAATCTTCCATAAAATCACATATCTAACCACCACAAGTCATGAATTCACCATTATTGGAAACAAACAATGAATCTTTACACACCGTACCTTGATAACTCACAAAAGGTAGTAGCTTAGTGGTTCCTTCTCCAAAATAACTCCACCAAGACCTTGGAATCTCCTTAGTAACCAACTTTTATGGAGTGATTTGCAATTCCATCGGTTAAAACTCAAGATTGAAGTAAGAAAGTGGAGTGAAAGATGAAGGTTTTTCTCTCTCTCTTGCTCTCTAAGTTTCAGCCATGAGAAGGAAGAAATGGCTTGATTTTTGGTCAAATTTTGGTTTTAGTAAAGTTAAGGTAAGATGGTCAAAAGTCCAACTTTGAATAAGAAGGTGGCACATGTCACCTTTTGGTTTAAAACTTATCTTTTTGTCTCTCCAATACTAATCCATATACGTAACATCTAATTATCTCTTAGCACCTTGTAAAATAATATCACTTAATACAAAACTCCATCAAATTGTCAAAAATATATTGCATTTACCGCACCAGCGGGTCCCAAGTTCATAATACTCTTCAAAATTAACGTGGAATAACTTGTATCAAGAAAATGATTTGGAAACTATATTTACTTATAAAAATGTATAGAAAATCAAAATATGGAAGAAAGGTACAAAATTATAGACGAGGAAACAAAATAATGTCTAGAAAATATATAAAAATTTTCGGGTTCTCACACTCATTCTTTCGGGGCGTCACAAACTCCCCTCCTTAAAACAATGTCGTCCTCGACATTCCATCTTGTACCAATCAAGTCGAGACATCCTGCAAGAATCACTAATATTTCAAACCAAACCCACAGTCCGGCATCCTAAACATCAAGTCTAGGATACACTACAGAGATCGAAAGCCTAAACTCTGATACCACCTGTGACGCCCCAGCTTCTCCCAAGGGCGAACCCTAGGGTTCGGCGCGTCGCCTGCCCAACTCTCGTCGGGATTCACTCACTACAAACCTCAAACAAAATGCAAAATAAATCTCAAATTTTACATCAAATTCTCCAAGAATTACATATCGTAAGCGAAGCGCCCACGCTTCCGCTGCGCCACTCTGATCCTTGATACCAGCTATTATACAGGAGGAATTCCAAATCTAAACTGTACAAAATATAGGCCATCCAGTCACGTGAATAAGTACTACAAGCACTTCCTTTGCCTCGAGTCCTGTGGAGGGGAATAAAACAGTTTTGGGGTGAGTTAGAAGCTCAGTGAGTAACCAATAAAAGTAGTAAGAAAACATATTTCACAATAATGCATTTCGATGATGTCATGATTCAGTCATCAAATATCCGTTTATTGCTCTCGTGAGCCAGTGAAATCATTGCACTTAAACACCCAACGCTCAAATAGATCCTTTAACGTTTAACAATAAGAGGGAGCAACGTTGGTGTTCCAGATGATGTCATGAACTCATTGAAGTGGTGGAGACGTTGGTGTCCAGCACACGAATTCCAAACACTCATTTGAGCCAAAACATGGCATGGACCACATGCAAACACTCATGATATGAAATCGAGTAAATAATGCAAGAAAACGTTCAAAAGTAACTTTGGAAACAGTTTAGGGTCACTCACCTCCACGGCTCAGAAACCATCCATCATATATCATTGCCTTGCCCCAATCCAAACCCTTCAACTCAAACTCAAAACAATCAAATGCTTTCAAAGATCGGACAGCATATCCCCTTAAGTTCCTTACTTTTCCATCCTACAAGCAACATCATTTCATCTCAAATCAACCACATACACATCATAGACTATCAAATACACCTTTCGGCACAATATCCATAACTGAAGCTACACTTACCGGATTGAAACGAATCTTATGGCGTTTCGAAGCCAAGACATAAACCTACATTTATTATGAAGACCTCCAAAGCCAAATCATGCATTTTCAGGGGTCAAAAATGGAAAACTACATGAAAACAGAAATCTGGGCGCGGAACAGGGTTCATGGGCAGTCAAGGGTATTTCAGTCATTTCACATGTTACAGTGCTCGGATCTAGCTGAAATTTTGTAGGAAACTAGTTAACACCATTTGCTACAACTTTCATGTTTTAACCTAAGTCTTATTCTGCCTCTAACATGCTCGAATAAATCCGGTCAGAACAGGGCAGATTCAAAATCCTAACCTGGAATTTCCGCATAAAACCGAAATCTTCCGCAAACAACTTCAACTAACATATACAAGCTTCATTTTACACCATTACCAACCATCATATCATGATTAAACCATGATAATCATACAAAATCAGAAAAATCTCCATAAAATCAGAAATTTAGCTAACTTCACTCTAATCCATAAAATCTTCCATAAAATCACATATCTAACCACCACAAGTCATGAATTCACCATTATTGGAAACAAACAATGAATCTTTACACACCGTACCTTGATAACTCACAAAAGGTAGTAGCTTAGTGGTTCCTTCTCCAAAATAACTCCACCAAGACCTTGGAATCTCCTTAGTAACCAACTTTTATGGAGTGATTTGCAATTCCATCGGTTAAAACTCAAGATTGAAGTAAGAAAGTGGAGTGAAAGATGAAGGTTTTTCTCTCTCTCTTGCTCTCTAAGTTTCAGCCATGAGAAGGAAGAAATGGCTTGATTTTTGGTCAAATTTTGGTTTTAGTAAAGTTAAGGTAAGATGGTCAAAAGTCCAACTTTGAATAAGAAGGTGGCACATGTCACCTTTTGGTTTAAAACTTATCTTTTTGTCTCTCCAATACTAATCCATATACGTAACATCTAATTATCTCTTAGCACCTTGTAAAATAATATCACTTAATACAAAACTCCATCAAATTGTCAAAAATATATTGCATTTACCGCACCAGCGGGTCCCAAGTTCATAATACTCTTCAAAATTAACGTGGAATAACTTGTATCAAGAAAATGATTTGGAAACTATATTTACTTATAAAAATGTATAGAAAATCAAAATATGGAAGAAAGGTACAAAATTATAGACGAGGAAACAAAATAATGTCTAGAAAATATATAAAAATTTTCGGGTTCTCACACTCATTCTTTCGGGGCGTCACAAACTCCCCTCCTTAAAACAATGTCGTCCTCGACATTCCATCTTGTACCAATCAAGTCGAGACATCCTGCAAGAATCACTAATATTTCAAACCAAACCCACAGTCCGGCATCCTAAACATCAAGTCTAGGATACACTACAGAGATCGAAAGCCTAAACTCTGATACCACCTGTGACGCCCCAGCTTCTCCCAAGGGCGAACCCTAGGGTTCGGCGCGTCGCCTGCCCAACTCTCGTCGGGATTCACTCACTACAAACCTCAAACAAAATGCAAAATAAATCTCAAATTTTACATCAAATTCTCCAAGAATTACATATCGTAAGCGAAGCGCCCACGCTTCCGCTGCGCCACTCTGATCCTTGATACCAGCTATTATACAGGAGGAATTCCAAATCTAAACTGTACAAAATATAGGCCATCCAGTCACGTGAATAAGTACTACAAGCACTTCCTTTGCCTCGAGTCCTGTGGAGGGGAATAAAACAGTTTTGGGGTGAGTTAGAAGCTCAGTGAGTAACCAATAAAAGTAGTAAGAAAACATATTTCACAATAATGCATTTCGATGATGTCATGATTCAGTCATCAAATATCCGTTTATTGCTCTCGTGAGCCAGTGAAATCATTGCACTTAAACACCCAACGCTCAAATAGATCCTTTAACGTTTAACAATAAGAGGGAGCAACGTTGGTGTTCCAGATGATGTCATGAACTCATTGAAGTGGTGGAGACGTTGGTGTCCAGCACACGAATTCCAAACACTCATTTGAGCCAAAACATGGCATGGACCACATGCAAACACTCATGATATGAAATCGAGTAAATAATGCAAGAAAACGTTCAAAAGTAACTTTGGAAACAGTTTAGGGTCACTCACCTCCACGGCTCAGAAACCATCCATCATATATCATTGCCTTGCCCCAATCCAAACCCTTCAACTCAAACTCAAAACAATCAAATGCTTTCAAAGATCGGACAGCATATCCCCTTAAGTTCCTTACTTTTCCATCCTACAAGCAACATCATTTCATCTCAAATCAACCACATACACATCATAGACTATCAAATACACCTTTCGGCACAATATCCATAACTGAAGCTACACTTACCGGATTGAAACGAATCTTATGGCGTTTCGAAGCCAAGACATAAACCTACATTTATTATGAAGACCTCCAAAGCCAAATCATGCATTTTCAGGGGTCAAAAATGGAAAACTACATGAAAACAGAAATCTGGGCGCGGAACAGGGTTCATGGGCAGTCAAGGGTATTTCAGTCATTTCACATGTTACAGTGCTCGGATCTAGCTGAAATTTTGTAGGAAACTAGTTAACACCATTTGCTACAACTTTCATGTTTTAACCTAAGTCTTATTCTGCCTCTAACATGCTCGAATAAATCCGGTCAGAACAGGGCAGATTCAAAATCCTAACCTGGAATTTCCGCATAAAACCGAAATCTTCCGCAAACAACTTCAACTAACATATACAAGCTTCATTTTACACCATTACCAACCATCATATCATGATTAAACCATGATAATCATATAAAATCAGAAAAATCTCCATAAAATCAGAAATTTAGCTAACTTCACTCTAATCCATAAAATCTTCCATAAAATCACATATCTAACCACCACAAGTCATGAATTCACCATTATTGGAAACAAACAATGAATCTTTACACACCGTACCTTGATAACTCACAAAAGGTAGTAGCTTAGTGGTTCCTTCTCCAAAATAACTCCACCAAGACCTTGGAATCTCCTTAGTAACCAACTTTTATGGAGTGATTTGCAATTCCATCGGTTAAAACTCAAGATTGAAGTAAGAAAGTGGAGTGAAAGATGAAGGTTTTTCTCTCTCTCTTGCTCTCTAAGTTTCAGCCATGAGAAGGAAGAAATGGCTTGATTTTTGGTCAAATTTTGGTTTTAGTAAAGTTAAGGTAAGATGGTCAAAAGTCCAACTTTGAATAAGAAGGTGGCACATGTCACCTTTTGGTTTAAAACTTATCTTTTTGTCTCTCCAATACTAATCCATATACGTAACATCTAATTATCTCTTAGCACCTTGTAAAATAATATCACTTAATACAAAACTCCATCAAATTGTCAAAAATATATTGCATTTACCGCACCAGCGGGTCCCAAGTTCATAATACTCTTCAAAATTAACGTGGAATAACTTGTATCAAGAAAATGATTTGGAAACTATATTTACTTATAAAAATGTATAGAAAATCAAAATATGGAAGAAAGGTACAAAATTATAGACGAGGAAACAAAATAATGTCTAGAAAATATATAAAAATTTTCGGGTTCTCACACTCATTCTTTCGGGGCGTCACAAACTCCCCTCCTTAAAACAATGTCGTCCTCGACATTCCATCTTGTACCAATCAAGTCGAGACATCCTGCAAGAATCACTAATATTTCAAACCAAACCCACAGTCCGGCATCCTAAACATCAAGTCTAGGATACACTACAGAGATCGAAAGCCTAAACTCTGATACCACCTGTGACGCCCCAGCTTCTCCCAAGGGCGAACCCTAGGGTTCGGCGCGTCGCCTGCCCAACTCTCGTCGGGATTCACTCACTACAAACCTCAAACAAAATGCAAAATAAATCTCAAATTTTACATCAAATTCTCCAAGAATTACATATCGTAAGCGAAGCGCCCACGCTTCCGCTGCGCCACTCTGATCCTTGATACCAGCTATTATACAGGAGGAATTCCAAATCTAAACTGTACAAAATATAGGCCATCCAGTCACGTGAATAAGTACTACAAGCACTTCCTTTGCCTCGAGTCCTGTGGAGGGGAATAAAACAGTTTTGGGGTGAGTTAGAAGCTCAGTGAGTAACCAATAAAAGTAGTAAGAAAACATATTTCACAATAATGCATTTCGATGATGTCATGATTCAGTCATCAAATATCCGTTTATTGCTCTCGTGAGCCAGTGAAATCATTGCACTTAAACACCCAACGCTCAAATAGATCCTTTAACGTTTAACAATAAGAGGGAGCAACGTTGGTGTTCCAGATGATGTCATGAACTCATTGAAGTGGTGGAGACGTTGGTGTCCAGCACACGAATTCCAAACACTCATTTGAGCCAAAACATGGCATGGACCACATGCAAACACTCATGATATGAAATCGAGTAAATAATGCAAGAAAACGTTCAAAAGTAACTTTGGAAACAGTTTAGGGTCACTCACCTCCACGGCTCAGAAACCATCCATCATATATCATTGCCTTGCCCCAATCCAAACCCTTCAACTCAAACTCAAAACAATCAAATGCTTTCAAAGATCGGACAGCATATCCCCTTAAGTTCCTTACTTTTCCATCCTACAAGCAACATCATTTCATCTCAAATCAACCACATACACATCATAGACTATCAAATACACCTTTCGGCACAATATCCATAACTGAAGCTACACTTACCGGATTGAAACGAATCTTATGGCGTTTCGAAGCCAAGACATAAACCTACATTTATTATGAAGACCTCCAAAGCCAAATCATGCATTTTCAGGGGTCAAAAATGGAAAACTACATGAAAACAGAAATCTGGGCGCGGAACAGGGTTCATGGGCAGTCAAGGGTATTTCAGTCATTTCACATGTTACAGTGCTCGGATCTAGCTGAAATTTTGTAGGAAACTAGTTAACACCATTTGCCACAACTTTCATGTTTTAACCTAAGTCTTATTCTGCCTCTAACATGCTCGAATAAATCCGGTCAGAACAGGGCAGATTCAAAATACTAACCTGGAATTTCCGCATAAAACCGAAATCTTCCGCAAACAACTTCAACTAACATATACAAGCTTCATTTTACACCATTACCAACCATCATATCATGATTAAACCATGATAATCATATAAAATCAGAAAAATCTCCATAAAATCAGAAATTTAGCTAACTTCACTCTAATCCATAAAATCTTCCATAAAATCACATATCTAACCACCACAAGTCATGAATTCACCATTATTGGAAACAAACAATGAATCTTTACACACCGTACCTTGATAACTCACAAAAGGTAGTAGCTTAGTGGTTCCTTCTCCAAAATAACTCCACCAAGACCTTGGAATCTCCTTAGTAACCAACTTTTATGGAGTGATTTGCAATTCCATCGGTTAAAACTCAAGATTGAAGTAAGAAAGTGGAGTGAAAGATGAAGGTTTTTCTCTCTCTCTTGCTCTCTAAGTTTCAGCCATGAGAAGGAAGAAATGGCTTGATTTTTGGTCAAATTTTGGTTTTAGTAAAGTTAAGGTAAGATGGTCAAAAGTCCAACTTTGAATAAGAAGGTGGCACATGTCACCTTTTGGTTTAAAACTTATCTTTTTGTCTCTCCAATACTAATCCATATACGTAACATCTAATTATCTCTTAGCACCTTGTAAAATAATATCACTTAATACAAAACTCCATCAAATTGTCAAAAATATATTGCATTTACCGCACCAGCGGGTCCCAAGTTCATAATACTCTTCAAAATTAACGTGGAATAACTTGTATCAAGAAAATGATTTGGAAACTATATTTACTTATAAAAATGTATAGAAAATCAAAATATGGAAGAAAGGTACAAAATTATAGACGAGGAAACAAAATAATGTCTAGAAAATATATAAAAATTTTCGGGTTCTCACACTCATTCTTTCGGGGCGTCACAAACTCCCCTCCTTAAAACAATGTCGTCCTCGACATTCCATCTTGTACCAATCAAGTCGAGACATCCTGCAAGAATCACTAATATTTCAAACCAAACCCACAGTCCGGCATCCTAAACATCAAGTCTAGGATACACTACAGAGATCGAAAGCCTAAACTCTGATACCACCTGTGACGCCCCAGCTTCTCCCAAGGGCGAACCCTAGGGTTCGGCGCGTCGCCTGCCCAACTCTCGTCGGGATTCACTCACTACAAACCTCAAACAAAATGCAAAATAAATCTCAAATTTTACATCAAATTCTCCAAGAATTACATATCGTAAGCGAAGCGCCCACGCTTCCGCTGCGCCACTCTGATCCTTGATACCAGCTATTATACAGGAGGAATTCCAAATCTAAACTGTACAAAATATAGGCCATCCAGTCACGTGAATAAGTACTACAAGCACTTCCTTTGCCTCGAGTCCTGTGGAGGGGAATAAAACAGTTTTGGGGTGAGTTAGAAGCTCAGTGAGTAACCAATAAAAGTAGTAAGAAAACATATTTCACAATAATGCATTTCGATGATGTCATGATTCAGTCATCAAATATCCGTTTATTGCTCTCGTGAGCCAGTGAAATCATTGCACTTAAACACCCAACGCTCAAATAGATCCTTTAACGTTTAACAATAAGAGGGAGCAACGTTGGTGTTCCAGATGATGTCATGAACTCATTGAAGTGGTGGAGACGTTGGTGTCCAGCACACGAATTCCAAACACTCATTTGAGCCAAAACATGGCATGGACCACATGCAAACACTCATGATATGAAATCGAGTAAATAATGCAAGAAAACGTTCAAAAGTAACTTTGGAAACAGTTTAGGGTCACTCACCTCCACGGCTCAGAAACCATCCATCATATATCATTGCCTTGCCCCAATCCAAACCCTTCAACTCAAACTCAAAACAATCAAATGCTTTCAAAGATCGGACAGCATATCCCCTTAAGTTCCTTACTTTTCCATCCTACAAGCAACATCATTTCATCTCAAATCAACCACATACACATCATAGACTATCAAATACACCTTTCGGCACAATATCCATAACTGAAGCTACACTTACCGGATTGAAACGAATCTTATGGCGTTTCGAAGCCAAGACATAAACCTACATTTATTATGAAGACCTCCAAAGCCAAATCATGCATTTTCAGGGGTCAAAAATGGAAAACTACATGAAAACAGAAATCTGGGCGCGGAACAGGGTTCATGGGCAGTCAAGGGTATTTCAGTCATTTCACATGTTACAGTGCTCGGATCTAGCTGAAATTTTGTAGGAAACTAGTTAACACCATTTGCCACAACTTTCATGTTTTAACCTAAGTCTTATTCTGCCTCTAACATGCTCGAATAAATCCGGTCAGAACAGGGCAGATTCAAAATACTAACCTGGAATTTCCGCATAAAACCGAAATCTTCCGCAAACAACTTCAACTAACATATACAAGCTTCATTTTACACCATTACCAACCATCATATCATGATTAAACCATGATAATCATATAAAATCAGAAAAATCTCCATAAAATCAGAAATTTAGCTAACTTCACTCTAATCCATAAAATCTTCCATAAAATCACATATCTAACCACCACAAGTCATGAATTCACCATTATTGGAAACAAACAATGAATCTTTACACACCGTACCTTGATAACTCACAAAAGGTAGTAGCTTAGTGGTTCCTTCTCCAAAATAACTCCACCAAGACCTTGGAATCTCCTTAGTAACCAACTTTTATGGAGTGATTTGCAATTCCATCGGTTAAAACTCAAGATTGAAGTAAGAAAGTGGAGTGAAAGATGAAGGTTTTTCTCTCTCTCTTGCTCTCTAAGTTTCAGCCATGAGAAGGAAGAAATGGCTTGATTTTTGGTCAAATTTTGGTTTTAGTAAAGTTAAGGTAAGATGGTCAAAAGTCCAACTTTGAATAAGAAGGTGGCACATGTCACCTTTTGGTTTAAAACTTATCTTTTTGTCTCTCCAATACTAATCCATATACGTAACATCTAATTATCTCTTAGCACCTTGTAAAATAATATCACTTAATACAAAACTCCATCAAATTGTCAAAAATATATTGCATTTACCGCACCAGCGGGTCCCAAGTTCATAATACTCTTCAAAATTAACGTGGAATAACTTGTATCAAGAAAATGATTTGGAAACTATATTTACTTATAAAAATGTATAGAAAATCAAAATATGGAAGAAAGGTACAAAATTATAGACGAGGAAACAAAATAATGTCTAGAAAATATATAAAAATTTTCGGGTTCTCACACTCATTCTTTCGGGGCGTCACAAACTCCCCTCCTTAAAACAATGTCGTCCTCGACATTCCATCTTGTACCAATCAAGTCGAGACATCCTGCAAGAATCACTAATATTTCAAACCAAACCCACAGTCCGGCATCCTAAACATCAAGTCTAGGATACACTACAGAGATCGAAAGCCTAAACTCTGATACCACCTGTGACGCCCCAGCTTCTCCCAAGGGCGAACCCTAGGGTTCGGCGCGTCGCCTGCCCAACTCTCGTCGGGATTCACTCACTACAAACCTCAAACAAAATGCAAAATAAATCTCAAATTTTACATCAAATTCTCCAAGAATTACATATCGTAAGCGAAGCGCCCACGCTTCCGCTGCGCCACTCTGATCCTTGATACCAGCTATTATACAGGAGGAATTCCAAATCTAAACTGTACAAAATATAGGCCATCCAGTCACGTGAATAAGTACTACAAGCACTTCCTTTGCCTCGAGTCCTGTGGAGGGGAATAAAACAGTTTTGGGGTGAGTTAGAAGCTCAGTGAGTAACCAATAAAAGTAGTAAGAAAACATATTTCACAATAATGCATTTCGATGATGTCATGATTCAGTCATCAAATATCCGTTTATTGCTCTCGTGAGCCAGTGAAATCATTGCACTTAAACACCCAACGCTCAAATAGATCCTTTAACGTTTAACAATAAGAGGGAGCAACGTTGGTGTTCCAGATGATGTCATGAACTCATTGAAGTGGTGGAGACGTTGGTGTCCAGCACACGAATTCCAAACACTCATTTGAGCCAAAACATGGCATGGACCACATGCAAACACTCATGATATGAAATCGAGTAAATAATGCAAGAAAACGTTCAAAAGTAACTTTGGAAACAGTTTAGGGTCACTCACCTCCACGGCTCAGAAACCATCCATCATATATCATTGCCTTGCCCAAATCCAAACCCTTCAACTCAAACTCAAAACAATCAAATGCTTTCAAAGATCGGACAGCATATCCCCTTAAGTTCCTTACTTTTCCATCCTACAAGCAACATCATTTCATCTCAAATCAACCACATACACATCATAGACTATCAAATACACCTTTCGGCACAATATCCATAACTGAAGCTACACTTACCGGATTGAAACGAATCTTATGGCGTTTCGAAGCCAAGACATAAACCTACATTTATTATGAAGACCTCCAAAGCCAAATCATGCATTTTCAGGGGTCAAAAATGGAAAACTACATGAAAACAGAAATCTGGGCGCGGAACAGGGTTCATGGGCAGTCAAGGGTATTTCAGTCATTTCACATGTTACAGTGCTCGGATCTAGCTGAAATTTTGTAGGAAACTAGTTAACACCATTTGCCACAACTTTCATGTTTTAACCTAAGTCTTATTCTGCCTCTAACATGCTCGAATAAATCCGGTCAGAACAGGGCAGATTCAAAATACTAACCTGGAATTTCCGCATAAAACCGAAATCTTCCGCAAACAACTTCAACTAACATATACAAGCTTCATTTTACACCATTACCAACCATCATATCATGATTAAACCATGATAATCATATAAAATCAGAAAAATCTCCATAAAATCAGAAATTTAGCTAACTTCACTCTAATCCATAAAATCTTCCATAAAATCACATATCTAACCACCACAAGTCATGAATTCACCATTATTGGAAACAAACAATGAATCTTTACACACCGTACCTTGATAACTCACAAAAGGTAGTAGCTTAGTGGTTCCTTCTCCAAAATAACTCCACCAAGACCTTGGAATCTCCTTAGTAACCAACTTTTATGGAGTGATTTGCAATTCCATCGGTTAAAACTCAAGATTGAAGTAAGAAAGTGGAGTGAAAGATGAAGGTTTTTCTCTCTCTCTTGCTCTCTAAGTTTCAGCCATGAGAAGGAAGAAATGGCTTGATTTTTGGTCAAATTTTGGTTTTAGTAAAGTTAAGGTAAGATGGTCAAAAGTCCAACTTTGAATAAGAAGGTGGCACATGTCACCTTTTGGTTTAAAACTTATCTTTTTGTCTCTCCAATACTAATCCATATACGTAACATCTAATTATCTCTTAGCACCTTGTAAAATAATATCACTTAATACAAAACTCCATCAAATTGTCAAAAATATATTGCATTTACCGCACCAGCGGGTCCCAAGTTCATAATACTCTTCAAAATTAACGTGGAATAACTTGTATCAAGAAAATGATTTGGAAACTATATTTACTTATAAAAATGTATAGAAAATCAAAATATGGAAGAAAGGTACAAAATTATAGACGAGGAAACAAAATAATGTCTAGAAAATATATAAAAATTTTCGGGTTCTCACACTCATTCTTTCGGGGCGTCACAAACTCCCCTCCTTAAAACAATGTCGTCCTCGACATTCCATCTTGTACCAATCAAGTCGAGACATCCTGCAAGAATCACTAATATTTCAAACCAAACCCACAGTCCGGCATCCTAAACATCAAGTCTAGGATACACTACAGAGATCGAAAGCCTAAACTCTGATACCACCTGTGACGCCCCAGCTTCTCCCAAGGGCGAACCCTAGGGTTCGGCGCGTCGCCTGCCCAACTCTCGTCGGGATTCACTCACTACAAACCTCAAACAAAATGCAAAATAAATCTCAAATTTTACATCAAATTCTCCAAGAATTACATATCGTAAGCGAAGCGCCCACGCTTCCGCTGCGCCACTCTGATCCTTGATACCAGCTATTATACAGGAGGAATTCCAAATCTAAACTGTACAAAATATAGGCCATCCAGTCACGTGAATAAGTACTACAAGCACTTCCTTTGCCTCGAGTCCTGTGGAGGGGAATAAAACAGTTTTGGGGTGAGTTAGAAGCTCAGTGAGTAACCAATAAAAGTAGTAAGAAAACATATTTCACAATAATGCATTTCGATGATGTCATGATTCAGTCATCAAATATCCGTTTATTGCTCTCGTGAGCCAGTGAAATCATTGCACTTAAACACCCAACGCTCAAATAGATCCTTTAACGTTTAACAATAAGAGGGAGCAACGTTGGTGTTCCAGATGATGTCATGAACTCATTGAAGTGGTGGAGACGTTGGTGTCCAGCACACGAATTCCAAACACTCATTTGAGCCAAAACATGGCATGGACCACATGCAAACACTCATGATATGAAATCGAGTAAATAATGCAAGAAAACGTTCAAAAGTAACTTTGGAAACAGTTTAGGGTCACTCACCTCCACGGCTCAGAAACCATCCATCATATATCATTGCCTTGCCCAAATCCAAACCCTTCAACTCAAACTCAAAACAATCAAATGCTTTCAAAGATCGGACAGCATATCCCCTTAAGTTCCTTACTTTTCCATCCTACAAGCAACATCATTTCATCTCAAATCAACCACATACACATCATAGACTATCAAATACACCTTTCGGCACAATATCCATAACTGAAGCTACACTTACCGGATTGAAACGAATCTTATGGCGTTTCGAAGCCAAGACATAAACCTACATTTATTATGAAGACCTCCAAAGCCAAATCATGCATTTTCAGGGGTCAAAAATGGAAAACTACATGAAAACAGAAATCTGGGCGCGGAACAGGGTTCATGGGCAGTCAATGGTATTTCAGTCATTTCACATGTTACAGTGCTCGGATCTAGCTGAAATTTTGTAGGAAACTAGTTAACACCATTTGCTACAACTTTCATGTTTTAACCTAAGTCTTATTCTGCCTCTAACATGCTCGAATAAATCCGGTCAGAACAGGGCAGATTCAAAATACTAACCTGGAATTTCCGCATAAAACCGAAATCTTCCGCAAACAACTTCAACTAACATATACAAGCTTCATTTTACACCATTACCAACCATCATATCATGATTAAACCATGATAATCATACAAAATCAGAAAAATCTCCATAAAATCAGAAATTTAGCTAACTTCACTCTAATCCATAAAATCTTCCATAAAATCACATATCTAACCACCACAAGTCATGAATTCACCATTATTGGAAACAAACAATGAATCTTTACACACCGTACCTTGATAACTCACAAAAGGTAGTAGCTTAGTGGTTCCTTCTCCAAAATAACTCCACCAAGACCTTGGAATCTCCTTAGTAACCAACTTTTATGGAGTGATTTGCAATTCCATCGGTTAAAACTCAAGATTGAAGTAAGAAAGTGGAGTGAAAGATGAAGGTTTTTCTCTCTCTCTTGCTCTCTAAGTTTCAGCCATGAGAAGGAAGAAATGGCTTGATTTTTGGTCAAATTTTGGTTTTAGTAAAGTTAAGGTAAGATGGTCAAAAGTCCAACTTTGAATAAGAAGGTGGCACATGTCACCTTTTGGTTTAAAACTTATCTTTTTGTCTCTCCAATACTAATCCATATACGTAACATCTAATTATCTCTTAGCACCTTGTAAAATAATATCACTTAATACAAAACTCCATCAAATTGTCAAAAATATATTGCATTTACCGCACCAGCGGGTCCCAAGTTCATAATACTCTTCAAAATTAACGTGGAATAACTTGTATCAAGAAAATGATTTGGAAACTATATTTACTTATAAAAATGTATAGAAAATCAAAATATGGAAGAAAGGTACAAAATTATAGACGAGGAAACAAAATAATGTCTAGAAAATATATAAAAATTTTCGGGTTCTCACACTCATTCTTTCGGGGCGTCACAAACTCCCCTCCTTAAAACAATGTCGTCCTCGACATTCCATCTTGTACCAATCAAGTCGAGACATCCTGCAAGAATCACTAATATTTCAAACCAAACCCACAGTCCGGCATCCTAAACATCAAGTCTAGGATACACTACAGAGATCGAAAGCCTAAACTCTGATACCACCTGTGACGCCCCAGCTTCTCCCAAGGGCGAACCCTAGGGTTCGGCGCGTCGCCTGCCCAACTCTCGTCGGGATTCACTCACTACAAACCTCAAACAAAATGCAAAATAAATCTCAAATTTTACATCAAATTCTCCAAGAATTACATATCGTAAGCGAAGCGCCCACGCTTCCGCTGCGCCACTCTGATCCTTGATACCAGCTATTATACAGGAGGAATTCCAAATCTAAACTGTACAAAATATAGGCCATCCAGTCACGTGAATAAGTACTACAAGCACTTCCTTTGCCTCGAGTCCTGTGGAGGGGAATAAAACAGTTTTGGGGTGAGTTAGAAGCTCAGTGAGTAACCAATAAAAGTAGTAAGAAAACATATTTCACAATAATGCATTTCGATGATGTCATGATTCAGTCATCAAATATCCGTTTATTGCTCTCGTGAGCCAGTGAAATCATTGCACTTAAACACCCAACGCTCAAATAGATCCTTTAACGTTTAACAATAAGAGGGAGCAACGTTGGTGTTCCAGATGATGTCATGAACTCATTGAAGTGGTGGAGACGTTGGTGTCCAGCACACGAATTCCAAACACTCATTTGAGCCAAAACATGGCATGGACCACATGCAAACACTCATGATATGAAATCGAGTAAATAATGCAAGAAAACGTTCAAAAGTAACTTTGGAAACAGTTTAGGGTCACTCACCTCCACGGCTCAGAAACCATCCATCATATATCATTGCCTTGCCCAAATCCAAACCCTTCAACTCAAACTCAAAACAATCAAATGCTTTCAAAGATCGGACAGCATATCCCCTTAAGTTCCTTACTTTTCCATCCTACAAGCAACATCATTTCATCTCAAATCAACCACATACACATCATAGACTATCAAATACACCTTTCGGCACAATATCCATAACTGAAGCTACACTTACCGGATTGAAACGAATCTTATGGCGTTTCGAAGCCAAGACATAAACCTACATTTATTATGAAGACCTCCAAAGCCAAATCATGCATTTTCAGGGGTCAAAAATGGAAAACTACATGAAAACAGAAATCTGGGCGCGGAACAGGGTTCATGGGCAGTCAAGGGTATTTCAGTCATTTCACATGTTACAGTGCTCGGATCTAGCTGAAATTTTGTAGGAAACTAGTTAACACCATTTGCCACAACTTTCATGTTTTAACCTAAGTCTTATTCTGCCTCTAACATGCTCGAATAAATCCGGTCAGAACAGGGCAGATTCAAAATACTAACCTGGAATTTCCGCATAAAACCGAAATCTTCCGCAAACAACTTCAACTAACATATACAAGCTTCATTTTACACCATTACCAACCATCATATCATGATTAAACCATGATAATCATATAAAATCAGAAAAATCTCCATAAAATCAGAAATTTAGCTAACTTCACTCTAATCCATAAAATCTTCCATAAAATCACATATCTAACCACCACAAGTCATGAATTCACCATTATTGGAAACAAACAATGAATCTTTACACACCGTACCTTGATAACTCACAAAAGGTAGTAGCTTAGTGGTTCCTTCTCCAAAATAACTCCACCAAGACCTTGGAATCTCCTTAGTAACCAACTTTTATGGAGTGATTTGCAATTCCATCGGTTAAAACTCAAGATTGAAGTAAGAAAGTGGAGTGAAAGATGAAGGTTTTTCTCTCTCTCTTGCTCTCTAAGTTTCAGCCATGAGAAGGAAGAAATGGCTTGATTTTTGGTCAAATTTTGGTTTTAGTAAAGTTAAGGTAAGATGGTCAAAAGTCCAACTTTGAATAAGAAGGTGGCACATGTCACCTTTTGGTTTAAAACTTATCTTTTTGTCTCTCCAATACTAATCCATATACGTAACATCTAATTATCTCTTAGCACCTTGTAAAATAATATCACTTAATACAAAACTCCATCAAATTGTCAAAAATATATTGCATTTACCGCACCAGCGGGTCCCAAGTTCATAATACTCTTCAAAATTAACGTGGAATAACTTGTATCAAGAAAATGATTTGGAAACTATATTTACTTATAAAAATGTATAGAAAATCAAAATATGGAAGAAAGGTACAAAATTATAGACGAGGAAACAAAATAATGTCTAGAAAATATATAAAAATTTTCGGGTTCTCACACTCATTCTTTCGGGGCGTCACAAACTCCCCTCCTTAAAACAATGTCGTCCTCGACATTCCATCTTGTACCAATCAAGTCGAGACATCCTGCAAGAATCACTAATATTTCAAACCAAACCCACAGTCCGGCATCCTAAACATCAAGTCTAGGATACACTACAGAGATCGAAAGCCTAAACTCTGATACCACCTGTGACGCCCCAGCTTCTCCCAAGGGCGAACCCTAGGGTTCGGCGCGTCGCCTGCCCAACTCTCGTCGGGATTCACTCACTACAAACCTCAAACAAAATGCAAAATAAATCTCAAATTTTACATCAAATTCTCCAAGAATTACATATCGTAAGCGAAGCGCCCACGCTTCCGCTGCGCCACTCTGATCCTTGATACCAGCTATTATACAGGAGGAATTCCAAATCTAAACTGTACAAAATATAGGCCATCCAGTCACGTGAATAAGTACTACAAGCACTTCCTTTGCCTCGAGTCCTGTGGAGGGGAATAAAACAGTTTTGGGGTGAGTTAGAAGCTCAGTGAGTAACCAATAAAAGTAGTAAGAAAACATATTTCACAATAATGCATTTCGATGATGTCATGATTCAGTCATCAAATATCCGTTTATTGCTCTCGTGAGCCAGTGAAATCATTGCACTTAAACACCCAACGCTCAAATAGATCCTTTAACGTTTAACAATAAGAGGGAGCAACGTTGGTGTTCCAGATGATGTCATGAACTCATTGAAGTGGTGGAGACGTTGGTGTCCAGCACACGAATTCCAAACACTCATTTGAGCCAAAACATGGCATGGACCACATGCAAACACTCATGATATGAAATCGAGTAAATAATGCAAGAAAACGTTCAAAAGTAACTTTGGAAACAGTTTAGGGTCACTCACCTCCACGGCTCAGAAACCATCCATCATATATCATTGCCTTGCCCAAATCCAAACCCTTCAACTCAAACTCAAAACAATCAAATGCTTTCAAAGATCGGACAGCATATCCCCTTAAGTTCCTTACTTTTCCATCCTACAAGCAACATCATTTCATCTCAAATCAACCACATACACATCATAGACTATCAAATACACCTTTCGGCACAATATCCATAACTGAAGCTACACTTACCGGATTGAAACGAATCTTATGGCGTTTCGAAGCCAAGACATAAACCTACATTTATTATGAAGACCTCCAAAGCCAAATCATGCATTTTCAGGGGTCAAAAATGGAAAACTACATGAAAACAGAAATCTGGGCGCGGAACAGGGTTCATGGGCAGTCAAGGGTATTTCAGTCATTTCACATGTTACAGTGCTCGGATCTAGCTGAAATTTTGTAGGAAACTAGTTAACACCATTTGCTACAACTTTCATGTTTTAACCTAAGTCTTATTCTGCCTCTAACATGCTCGAATAAATCCGGTCAGAACAGGGCAGATTCAAAATCCTAACCTGGAATTTCCGCATAAAACCGAAATCTTCCGCAAACAACTTCAACTAACATATACAAGCTTCATTTTACACCATTACCAACCATCATATCATGATTAAACCATGATAATCATACAAAATCAGAAAAATCTCCATAAAATCAGAAATTTAGCTAACTTCACTCTAATCCATAAAATCTTCCATAAAATCACATATCTAACCACCACAAGTCATGAATTCACCATTATTGGAAACAAACAATGAATCTTTACACACCGTACCTTGATAACTCACAAAAGGTAGTAGCTTAGTGGTTCCTTCTCCAAAATAACTCCACCAAGACCTTGGAATCTCCTTAGTAACCAACTTTTATGGAGTGATTTGCAATTCCATCGGTTAAAACTCAAGATTGAAGTAAGAAAGTGGAGTGAAAGATGAAGGTTTTTCTCTCTCTCTTGCTCTCTAAGTTTCAGCCATGAGAAGGAAGAAATGGCTTGATTTTTGGTCAAATTTTGGTTTTAGTAAAGTTAAGGTAAGATGGTCAAAAGTCCAACTTTGAATAAGAAGGTGGCACATGTCACCTTTTGGTTTAAAACTTATCTTTTTGTCTCTCCAATACTAATCCATATACGTAACATCTAATTATCTCTTAGCACCTTGTAAAATAATATCACTTAATACAAAACTCCATCAAATTGTCAAAAATATATTGCATTTACCGCACCAGCGGGTCCCAAGTTCATAATACTCTTCAAAATTAACGTGGAATAACTTGTATCAAGAAAATGATTTGGAAACTATATTTACTTATAAAAATGTATAGAAAATCAAAATATGGAAGAAAGGTACAAAATTATAGACGAGGAAACAAAATAATGTCTAGAAAATATATAAAAATTTTCGGGTTCTCACACTCATTCTTTCGGGGCGTCACAAACTCCCCTCCTTAAAACAATGTCGTCCTCGACATTCCATCTTGTACCAATCAAGTCGAGACATCCTGCAAGAATCACTAATATTTCAAACCAAACCCACAGTCCGGCATCCTAAACATCAAGTCTAGGATACACTACAGAGATCGAAAGCCTAAACTCTGATACCACCTGTGACGCCCCAGCTTCTCCCAAGGGCGAACCCTAGGGTTCGGCGCGTCGCCTGCCCAACTCTCGTCGGGATTCACTCACTACAAACCTCAAACAAAATGCAAAATAAATCTCAAATTTTACATCAAATTCTCCAAGAATTACATATCGTAAGCGAAGCGCCCACGCTTCCGCTGCGCCACTCTGATCCTTGATACCAGCTATTATACAGGAGGAATTCCAAATCTAAACTGTACAAAATATAGGCCATCCAGTCACGTGAATAAGTACTACAAGCACTTCCTTTGCCTCGAGTCCTGTGGAGGGGAATAAAACAGTTTTGGGGTGAGTTAGAAGCTCAGTGAGTAACCAATAAAAGTAGTAAGAAAACATATTTCACAATAATGCATTTCGATGATGTCATGATTCAGTCATCAAATATCCGTTTATTGCTCTCGTGAGCCAGTGAAATCATTGCACTTAAACACCCAACGCTCAAATAGATCCTTTAACGTTTAACAATAAGAGGGAGCAACGTTGGTGTTCCAGATGATGTCATGAACTCATTGAAGTGGTGGAGACGTTGGTGTCCAGCACACGAATTCCAAACACTCATTTGAGCCAAAACATGGCATGGACCACATGCAAACACTCATGATATGAAATCGAGTAAATAATGCAAGAAAACGTTCAAAAGTAACTTTGGAAACAGTTTAGGGTCACTCACCTCCACGGCTCAGAAACCATCCATCATATATCATTGCCTTGCCCAAATCCAAACCCTTCAACTCAAACTCAAAACAATCAAATGCTTTCAAAGATCGGACAGCATATCCCCTTAAGTTCCTTACTTTTCCATCCTACAAGCAACATCATTTCATCTCAAATCAACCACATACACATCATAGACTATCAAATACACCTTTCGGCACAATATCCATAACTGAAGCTACACTTACCGGATTGAAACGAATCTTATGGCGTTTCGAAGCCAAGACATAAACCTACATTTATTATGAAGACCTCCAAAGCCAAATCATGCATTTTCAGGGGTCAAAAATGGAAAACTACATGAAAACAGAAATCTGGGCGCGGAACAGGGTTCATGGGCAGTCAAGGGTATTTCAGTCATTTCACATGTTACAGTGCTCGGATCTAGCTGAAATTTTGTAGGAAACTAGTTAACACCATTTGCCACAACTTTCATGTTTTAACCTAAGTCTTATTCTGCCTCTAACATGCTCGAATAAATCCGGTCAGAACAGGGCAGATTCAAAATACTAACCTGGAATTTCCGCATAAAACCGAAATCTTCCGCAAACAACTTCAACTAACATATACAAGCTTCATTTTACACCATTACCAACCATCATATCATGATTAAACCATGATAATCATATAAAATCAGAAAAATCTCCATAAAATCAGAAATTTAGCTAACTTCACTCTAATCCATAAAATCTTCCATAAAATCACATATCTAACCACCACAAGTCATGAATTCACCATTATTGGAAACAAACAATGAATCTTTACACACCGTACCTTGATAACTCACAAAAGGTAGTAGCTTAGTGGTTCCTTCTCCAAAATAACTCCACCAAGACCTTGGAATCTCCTTAGTAACCAACTTTTATGGAGTGATTTGCAATTCCATCGGTTAAAACTCAAGATTGAAGTAAGAAAGTGGAGTGAAAGATGAAGGTTTTTCTCTCTCTCTTGCTCTCTAAGTTTCAGCCATGAGAAGGAAGAAATGGCTTGATTTTTGGTCAAATTTTGGTTTTAGTAAAGTTAAGGTAAGATGGTCAAAAGTCCAACTTTGAATAAGAAGGTGGCACATGTCACCTTTTGGTTTAAAACTTATCTTTTTGTCTCTCCAATACTAATCCATATACGTAACATCTAATTATCTCTTAGCACCTTGTAAAATAATATCACTTAATACAAAACTCCATCAAATTGTCAAAAATATATTGCATTTACCGCACCAGCGGGTCCCAAGTTCATAATACTCTTCAAAATTAACGTGGAATAACTTGTATCAAGAAAATGATTTGGAAACTATATTTACTTATAAAAATGTATAGAAAATCAAAATATGGAAGAAAGGTACAAAATTATAGACGAGGAAACAAAATAATGTCTAGAAAATATATAAAAATTTTCGGGTTCTCACACTCATTCTTTCGGGGCGTCACAAACTCCCCTCCTTAAAACAATGTCGTCCTCGACATTCCATCTTGTACCAATCAAGTCGAGACATCCTGCAAGAATCACTAATATTTCAAACCAAACCCACAGTCCGGCATCCTAAACATCAAGTCTAGGATACACTACAGAGATCGAAAGCCTAAACTCTGATACCACCTGTGACGCCCCAGCTTCTCCCAAGGGCGAACCCTAGGGTTCGGCGCGTCGCCTGCCCAACTCTCGTCGGGATTCACTCACTACAAACCTCAAACAAAATGCAAAATAAATCTCAAATTTTACATCAAATTCTCCAAGAATTACATATCGTAAGCGAAGCGCCCACGCTTCCGCTGCGCCACTCTGATCCTTGATACCAGCTATTATACAGGAGGAATTCCAAATCTAAACTGTACAAAATATAGGCCATCCAGTCACGTGAATAAGTACTACAAGCACTTCCTTTGCCTCGAGTCCTGTGGAGGGGAATAAAACAGTTTTGGGGTGAGTTAGAAGCTCAGTGAGTAACCAATAAAAGTAGTAAGAAAACATATTTCACAATAATGCATTTCGATGATGTCATGATTCAGTCATCAAATATCCGTTTATTGCTCTCGTGAGCCAGTGAAATCATTGCACTTAAACACCCAACGCTCAAATAGATCCTTTAACGTTTAACAATAAGAGGGAGCAACGTTGGTGTTCCAGATGATGTCATGAACTCATTGAAGTGGTGGAGACGTTGGTGTCCAGCACACGAATTCCAAACACTCATTTGAGCCAAAACATGGCATGGACCACATGCAAACACTCATGATATGAAATCGAGTAAATAATGCAAGAAAACGTTCAAAAGTAACTTTGGAAACAGTTTAGGGTCACTCACCTCCACGGCTCAGAAACCATCCATCATATATCATTGCCTTGCCCAAATCCAAACCCTTCAACTCAAACTCAAAACAATCAAATGCTTTCAAAGATCGGACAGCATATCCCCTTAAGTTCCTTACTTTTCCATCCTACAAGCAACATCATTTCATCTCAAATCAACCACATACACATCATAGACTATCAAATACACCTTTCGGCACAATATCCATAACTGAAGCTACACTTACCGGATTGAAACGAATCTTATGGCGTTTCGAAGCCAAGACATAAACCTACATTTATTATGAAGACCTCCAAAGCCAAATCATGCATTTTCAGGGGTCAAAAATGGAAAACTACATGAAAACAGAAATCTGGGCGCGGAACAGGGTTCATGGGCAGTCAAGGGTATTTCAGTCATTTCACATGTTACAGTGCTCGGATCTAGCTGAAATTTTGTAGGAAACTAGTTAACACCATTTGCCACAACTTTCATGTTTTAACCTAAGTCTTATTCTGCCTCTAACATGCTCGAATAAATCCGGTCAGAACAGGGCAGATTCAAAATACTAACCTGGAATTTCCGCATAAAACCGAAATCTTCCGCAAACAACTTCAACTAACATATACAAGCTTCATTTTACACCATTACCAACCATCATATCATGATTAAACCATGATAATCATATAAAATCAGAAAAATCTCCATAAAATCAGAAATTTAGCTAACTTCACTCTAATCCATAAAATCTTCCATAAAATCACATATCTAACCACCACAAGTCATGAATTCACCATTATTGGAAACAAACAATGAATCTTTACACACCGTACCTTGATAACTCACAAAAGGTAGTAGCTTAGTGGTTCCTTCTCCAAAATAACTCCACCAAGACCTTGGAATCTCCTTAGTAACCAACTTTTATGGAGTGATTTGCAATTCCATCGGTTAAAACTCAAGATTGAAGTAAGAAAGTGGAGTGAAAGATGAAGGTTTTTCTCTCTCTCTTGCTCTCTAAGTTTCAGCCATGAGAAGGAAGAAATGGCTTGATTTTTGGTCAAATTTTGGTTTTAGTAAAGTTAAGGTAAGATGGTCAAAAGTCCAACTTTGAATAAGAAGGTGGCACATGTCACCTTTTGGTTTAAAACTTATCTTTTTGTCTCTCCAATACTAATCCATATACGTAACATCTAATTATCTCTTAGCACCTTGTAAAATAATATCACTTAATACAAAACTCCATCAAATTGTCAAAAATATATTGCATTTACCGCACCAGCGGGTCCCAAGTTCATAATACTCTTCAAAATTAACGTGGAATAACTTGTATCAAGAAAATGATTTGGAAACTATATTTACTTATAAAAATGTATAGAAAATCAAAATATGGAAGAAAGGTACAAAATTATAGACGAGGAAACAAAATAATGTCTAGAAAATATATAAAAATTTTCGGGTTCTCACACTCATTCTTTCGGGGCGTCACAAACTCCCCTCCTTAAAACAATGTCGTCCTCGACATTCCATCTTGTACCAATCAAGTCGAGACATCCTGCAAGAATCACTAATATTTCAAACCAAACCCACAGTCCGGCATCCTAAACATCAAGTCTAGGATACACTACAGAGATCGAAAGCCTAAACTCTGATACCACCTGTGACGCCCCAGCTTCTCCCAAGGGCGAACCCTAGGGTTCGGCGCGTCGCCTGCCCAACTCTCGTCGGGATTCACTCACTACAAACCTCAAACAAAATGCAAAATAAATCTCAAATTTTACATCAAATTCTCCAAGAATTACATATCGTAAGCGAAGCGCCCACGCTTCCGCTGCGCCACTCTGATCCTTGATACCAGCTATTATACAGGAGGAATTCCAAATCTAAACTGTACAAAATATAGGCCATCCAGTCACGTGAATAAGTACTACAAGCACTTCCTTTGCCTCGAGTCCTGTGGAGGGGAATAAAACAGTTTTGGGGTGAGTTAGAAGCTCAGTGAGTAACCAATAAAAGTAGTAAGAAAACATATTTCACAATAATGCATTTCGATGATGTCATGATTCAGTCATCAAATATCCGTTTATTGCTCTCGTGAGCCAGTGAAATCATTGCACTTAAACACCCAACGCTCAAATAGATCCTTTAACGTTTAACAATAAGAGGGAGCAACGTTGGTGTTCCAGATGATGTCATGAACTCATTGAAGTGGTGGAGACGTTGGTGTCCAGCACACGAATTCCAAACACTCATTTGAGCCAAAACATGGCATGGACCACATGCAAACACTCATGATATGAAATCGAGTAAATAATGCAAGAAAACGTTCAAAAGTAACTTTGGAAACAGTTTAGGGTCACTCACCTCCACGGCTCAGAAACCATCCATCATATATCATTGCCTTGCCCAAATCCAAACCCTTCAACTCAAACTCAAAACAATCAAATGCTTTCAAAGATCGGACAGCATATCCCCTTAAGTTCCTTACTTTTCCATCCTACAAGCAACATCATTTCATCTCAAATCAACCACATACACATCATAGACTATCAAATACACCTTTCGGCACAATATCCATAACTGAAGCTACACTTACCGGATTGAAACGAATCTTATGGCGTTTCGAAGCCAAGACATAAACCTACATTTATTATGAAGACCTCCAAAGCCAAATCATGCATTTTCAGGGGTCAAAAATGGAAAACTACATGAAAACAGAAATCTGGGCGCGGAACAGGGTTCATGGGCAGTCAAGGGTATTTCAGTCATTTCACATGTTACAGTGCTCGGATCTAGCTGAAATTTTGTAGGAAACTAGTTAACACCATTTGCCACAACTTTCATGTTTTAACCTAAGTCTTATTCTGCCTCTAACATGCTCGAATAAATCCGGTCAGAACAGGGCAGATTCAAAATACTAACCTGGAATTTCCGCATAAAACCGAAATCTTCCGCAAACAACTTCAACTAACATATACAAGCTTCATTTTACACCATTACCAACCATCATATCATGATTAAACCATGATAATCATATAAAATCAGAAAAATCTCCATAAAATCAGAAATTTAGCTAACTTCACTCTAATCCATAAAATCTTCCATAAAATCACATATCTAACCACCACAAGTCATGAATTCACCATTATTGGAAACAAACAATGAATCTTTACACACCGTACCTTGATAACTCACAAAAGGTAGTAGCTTAGTGGTTCCTTCTCCAAAATAACTCCACCAAGACCTTGGAATCTCCTTAGTAACCAACTTTTATGGAGTGATTTGCAATTCCATCGGTTAAAACTCAAGATTGAAGTAAGAAAGTGGAGTGAAAGATGAAGGTTTTTCTCTCTCTCTTGCTCTCTAAGTTTCAGCCATGAGAAGGAAGAAATGGCTTGATTTTTGGTCAAATTTTGGTTTTAGTAAAGTTAAGGTAAGATGGTCAAAAGTCCAACTTTGAATAAGAAGGTGGCACATGTCACCTTTTGGTTTAAAACTTATCTTTTTGTCTCTCCAATACTAATCCATATACGTAACATCTAATTATCTCTTAGCACCTTGTAAAATAATATCACTTAATACAAAACTCCATCAAATTGTCAAAAATATATTGCATTTACCGCACCAGCGGGTCCCAAGTTCATAATACTCTTCAAAATTAACGTGGAATAACTTGTATCAAGAAAATGATTTGGAAACTATATTTACTTATAAAAATGTATAGAAAATCAAAATATGGAAGAAAGGTACAAAATTATAGACGAGGAAACAAAATAATGTCTAGAAAATATATAAAAATTTTCGGGTTCTCACACTCATTCTTTCGGGGCGTCACAAACTCCCCTCCTTAAAACAATGTCGTCCTCGACATTCCATCTTGTACCAATCAAGTCGAGACATCCTGCAAGAATCACTAATATTTCAAACCAAACCCACAGTCCGGCATCCTAAACATCAAGTCTAGGATACACTACAGAGATCGAAAGCCTAAACTCTGATACCACCTGTGACGCCCCAGCTTCTCCCAAGGGCGAACCCTAGGGTTCGGCGCGTCGCCTGCCCAACTCTCGTCGGGATTCACTCACTACAAACCTCAAACAAAATGCAAAATAAATCTCAAATTTTACATCAAATTCTCCAAGAATTACATATCGTAAGCGAAGCGCCCACGCTTCCGCTGCGCCACTCTGATCCTTGATACCAGCTATTATACAGGAGGAATTCCAAATCTAAACTGTACAAAATATAGGCCATCCAGTCACGTGAATAAGTACTACAAGCACTTCCTTTGCCTCGAGTCCTGTGGAGGGGAATAAAACAGTTTTGGGGTGAGTTAGAAGCTCAGTGAGTAACCAATAAAAGTAGTAAGAAAACATATTTCACAATAATGCATTTCGATGATGTCATGATTCAGTCATCAAATATCCGTTTATTGCTCTCGTGAGCCAGTGAAATCATTGCACTTAAACACCCAACGCTCAAATAGATCCTTTAACGTTTAACAATAAGAGGGAGCAACGTTGGTGTTCCAGATGATGTCATGAACTCATTGAAGTGGTGGAGACGTTGGTGTCCAGCACACGAATTCCAAACACTCATTTGAGCCAAAACATGGCATGGACCACATGCAAACACTCATGATATGAAATCGAGTAAATAATGCAAGAAAACGTTCAAAAGTAACTTTGGAAACAGTTTAGGGTCACTCACCTCCACGGCTCAGAAACCATCCATCATATATCATTGCCTTGCCCAAATCCAAACCCTTCAACTCAAACTCAAAACAATCAAATGCTTTCAAAGATCGGACAGCATATCCCCTTAAGTTCCTTACTTTTCCATCCTACAAGCAACATCATTTCATCTCAAATCAACCACATACACATCATAGACTATCAAATACACCTTTCGGCACAATATCCATAACTGAAGCTACACTTACCGGATTGAAACGAATCTTATGGCGTTTCGAAGCCAAGACATAAACCTACATTTATTATGAAGACCTCCAAAGCCAAATCATGCATTTTCAGGGGTCAAAAATGGAAAACTACATGAAAACAGAAATCTGGGCGCGGAACAGGGTTCATGGGCAGTCAAGGGTATTTCAGTCATTTCACATGTTACAGTGCTCGGATCTAGCTGAAATTTTGTAGGAAACTAGTTAACACCATTTGCTACAACTTTCATGTTTTAACCTAAGTCTTATTCTGCCTCTAACATGCTCGAATAAATCCGGTCAGAACAGGGCAGATTCAAAATCCTAACCTGGAATTTCCGCATAAAACCGAAATCTTCCGCAAACAACTTCAACTAACATATACAAGCTTCATTTTACACCATTACCAACCATCATATCATGATTAAACCATGATAATCATATAAAATCAGAAAAATCTCCATAAAATCAGAAATTTAGCTAACTTCACTCTAATCCATAAAATCTTCCATAAAATCACATATCTAACCACCACAAGTCATGAATTCACCATTATTGGAAACAAACAATGAATCTTTACACACCGTACCTTGATAACTCACAAAAGGTAGTAGCTTAGTGGTTCCTTCTCCAAAATAACTCCACCAAGACCTTGGAATCTCCTTAGTAACCAACTTTTATGGAGTGATTTGCAATTCCATCGGTTAAAACTCAAGATTGAAGTAAGAAAGTGGAGTGAAAGATGAAGGTTTTTCTCTCTCTCTTGCTCTCTAAGTTTCAGCCATGAGAAGGAAGAAATGGCTTGATTTTTGGTCAAATTTTGGTTTTAGTAAAGTTAAGGTAAGATGGTCAAAAGTCCAATTTTGGGGTGAGTTAGAAGCTCAGTGAGTAACCAATAAAAGTAGTAAGAAAACATATTTCACAATAATGCATTTCGATGATGTCATGATTCAGTCATCAAATATCCGTTTATTGCTCTCGTGAGCCAGTGAAATCATTGCACTTAAACACCCAACGCTCAAATAGATCCTTTAACGTTTAACAATAAGAGGGAGCAACGTTGGTGTTCCAGATGATGTCATGAACTCATTGAAGTGGTGGAGACGTTGGTGTCCAGCACACGAATTCCAAACACTCATTTGAGCCAAAACATGGCATGGACCACATGCAAACACTCATGATATGAAATCGAGTAAATAATGCAAGAAAACGTTCAAAAGTAACTTTGGAAACAGTTTAGGGTCACTCACCTCCACGGCTCAGAAACCATCCATCATATATCATTGCCTTGCCCAAATCCAAACCCTTCAACTCAAACTCAAAACAATCAAATGCTTTCAAAGATCGGACAGCATATCCCCTTAAGTTCCTTACTTTTCCATCCTACAAGCAACATCATTTCATCTCAAATCAACCACATACACATCATAGACTATCAAATACACCTTTCGGCACAATATCCATAACTGAAGCTACACTTACCGGATTGAAACGAATCTTATGGCGTTTCGAAGCCAAGACATAAACCTACATTTATTATGAAGACCTCCAAAGCCAAATCATGCATTTTCAGGGGTCAAAAATGGAAAACTACATGAAAACAGAAATCTGGGCGCGGAACAGGGTTCATGGGCAGTCAAGGGTATTTCAGTCATTTCACATGTTACAGTGCTCGGATCTAGCTGAAATTTTGTAGGAAACTAGTTAACACCATTTGCTACAACTTTCATGTTTTAACCTAAGTCTTATTCTGCCTCTAACATGCTCGAATAAATCCGGTCAGAACAGGGCAGATTCAAAATCCTAACCTGGAATTTCCGCATAAAACCGAAATCTTCCGCAAACAACTTCAACTAACATATACAAGCTTCATTTTACACCATTACCAACCATCATATCATGATTAAACCATGATAATCATATAAAATCAGAAAAATCTCCATAAAATCAGAAATTTAGCTAACTTCACTCTAATCCATAAAATCTTCCATAAAATCACATATCTAACCACCACAAGTCATGAATTCACCATTATTGGAAACAAACAATGAATCTTTACACACCGTACCTTGATAACTCACAAAAGGTAGTAGCTTAGTGGTTCCTTCTCCAAAATAACTCCACCAAGACCTTGGAATCTCCTTAGTAACCAACTTTTATGGAGTGATTTGCAATTCCATCGGTTAAAACTCAAGATTGAAGTAAGAAAGTGGAGTGAAAGATGAAGGTTTTTCTCTCTCTCTTGCTCTCTAAGTTTCAGCCATGAGAAGGAAGAAATGGCTTGATTTTTGGTCAAATTTTGGTTTTAGTAAAGTTAAGGTAAGATGGTCAAAAGTCCAACTTTGAATAAGAAGGTGGCACATGTCACCTTTTGGTTTAAAACTTATCTTTTTGTCTCTCCAATACTAATCCATATACGTAACATCTAATTATCTCTTAGCACCTTGTAAAATAATATCACTTAATACAAAACTCCATCAAATTGTCAAAAATATATTGCATTTACCGCACCAGCGGGTCCCAAGTTCATAATACTCTTCAAAATTAACGTGGAATAACTTGTATCAAGAAAATGATTTGGAAACTATATTTACTTATAAAAATGTATAGAAAATCAAAATATGGAAGAAAGGTACAAAATTATAGACGAGGAAACAAAATAATGTCTAGAAAATATATAAAAATTTTCGGGTTCTCACACTCATTCTTTCGGGGCGTCACAAACTCCCCTCCTTAAAACAATGTCGTCCTCGACATTCCATCTTGTACCAATCAAGTCGAGACATCCTGCAAGAATCACTAATATTTCAAACCAAACCCACAGTCCGGCATCCTAAACATCAAGTCTAGGATACACTACAGAGATCGAAAGCCTAAACTCTGATACCACCTGTGACGCCCCAGCTTCTCCCAAGGGCGAACCCTAGGGTTCGGCGCGTCGCCTGCCCAACTCTCGTCGGGATTCACTCACTACAAACCTCAAACAAAATGCAAAATAAATCTCAAATTTTACATCAAATTCTCCAAGAATTACATATCGTAAGCGAAGCGCCCACGCTTCCGCTGCGCCACTCTGATCCTTGATACCAGCTATTATACAGGAGGAATTCCAAATCTAAACTGTACAAAATATAGGCCATCCAGTCACGTGAATAAGTACTACAAGCACTTCCTTTGCCTCGAGTCCTGTGGAGGGGAATAAAACAGTTTTGGGGTGAGTTAGAAGCTCAGTGAGTAACCAATAAAAGTAGTAAGAAAACATATTTCACAATAATGCATTTCGATGATGTCATGATTCAGTCATCAAATATCCGTTTATTGCTCTCGTGAGCCAGTGAAATCATTGCACTTAAACACCCAACGCTCAAATAGATCCTTTAACGTTTAACAATAAGAGGGAGCAACGTTGGTGTTCCAGATGATGTCATGAACTCATTGAAGTGGTGGAGACGTTGGTGTCCAGCACACGAATTCCAAACACTCATTTGAGCCAAAACATGGCATGGACCACATGCAAACACTCATGATATGAAATCGAGTAAATAATGCAAGAAAACGTTCAAAAGTAACTTTGGAAACAGTTTAGGGTCACTCACCTCCACGGCTCAGAAACCATCCATCATATATCATTGCCTTGCCCAAATCCAAACCCTTCAACTCAAACTCAAAACAATCAAATGCTTTCAAAGATCGGACAGCATATCCCCTTAAGTTCCTTACTTTTCCATCCTACAAGCAACATCATTTCATCTCAAATCAACCACATACACATCATAGACTATCAAATACACCTTTCGGCACAATATCCATAACTGAAGCTACACTTACCGGATTGAAACGAATCTTATGGCGTTTCGAAGCCAAGACATAAACCTACATTTATTATGAAGACCTCCAAAGCCAAATCATGCATTTTCAGGGGTCAAAAATGGAAAACTACATGAAAACAGAAATCTGGGCGCGGAACAGGGTTCATGGGCAGTCAAGGGTATTTCAGTCATTTCACATGTTACAGTGCTCGGATCTAGCTGAAATTTTGTAGGAAACTAGTTAACACCATTTGCTACAACTTTCATGTTTTAACCTAAGTCTTATTCTGCCTCTAACATGCTCGAATAAATCCGGTCAGAACAGGGCAGATTCAAAATACTAACCTGGAATTTCCGCATAAAACCGAAATCTTCCGCAAACAACTTCAACTAACATATACAAGCTTCATTTTACACCATTACCAACCATCATATCATGATTAAACCATGATAATCATACAAAATCAGAAAAATCTCCATAAAATCAGAAATTTAGCTAACTTCACTCTAATCCATAAAATCTTCCATAAAATCACATATCTAACCACCACAAGTCATGAATTCACCATTATTGGAAACAAACAATGAATCTTTACACACCGTACCTTGATAACTCACAAAAGGTAGTAGCTTAGTGGTTCCTTCTCCAAAATAACTCCACCAAGACCTTGGAATCTCCTTAGTAACCAACTTTTATGGAGTGATTTGCAATTCCATCGGTTAAAACTCAAGATTGAAGTAAGAAAGTGGAGTGAAAGATGAAGGTTTTTCTCTCTCTCTTGCTCTCTAAGTTTCAGCCATGAGAAGGAAGAAATGGCTTGATTTTTGGTCAAATTTTGGTTTTAGTAAAGTTAAGGTAAGATGGTCAAAAGTCCAACTTTGAATAAGAAGGTGGCACATGTCACCTTTTGGTTTAAAACTTATCTTTTTGTCTCTCCAATACTAATCCATATACGTAACATCTAATTATCTCTTAGCACCTTGTAAAATAATATCACTTAATACAAAACTCCATCAAATTGTCAAAAATATATTGCATTTACCGCACCAGCGGGTCCCAAGTTCATAATACTCTTCAAAATTAACGTGGAATAACTTGTATCAAGAAAATGATTTGGAAACTATATTTACTTATAAAAATGTATAGAAAATCAAAATATGGAAGAAAGGTACAAAATTATAGACGAGGAAACAAAATAATGTCTAGAAAATATATAAAAATTTTCGGGTTCTCACACTCATTCTTTCGGGGCGTCACAAACTCCCCTCCTTAAAACAATGTCGTCCTCGACATTCCATCTTGTACCAATCAAGTCGAGACATCCTGCAAGAATCACTAATATTTCAAACCAAACCCACAGTCCGGCATCCTAAACATCAAGTCTAGGATACACTACAGAGATCGAAAGCCTAAACTCTGATACCACCTGTGACGCCCCAGCTTCTCCCAAGGGCGAACCCTAGGGTTCGGCGCGTCGCCTGCCCAACTCTCGTCGGGATTCACTCACTACAAACCTCAAACAAAATGCAAAATAAATCTCAAATTTTACATCAAATTCTCCAAGAATTACATATCGTAAGCGAAGCGCCCACGCTTCCGCTGCGCCACTCTGATCCTTGATACCAGCTATTATACAGGAGGAATTCCAAATCTAAACTGTACAAAATATAGGCCATCCAGTCACGTGAATAAGTACTACAAGCACTTCCTTTGCCTCGAGTCCTGTGGAGGGGAATAAAACAGTTTTGGGGTGAGTTAGAAGCTCAGTGAGTAACCAATAAAAGTAGTAAGAAAACATATTTCACAATAATGCATTTCGATGATGTCATGATTCAGTCATCAAATATCCGTTTATTGCTCTCGTGAGCCAGTGAAATCATTGCACTTAAACACCCAACGCTCAAATAGATCCTTTAACGTTTAACAATAAGAGGGAGCAACGTTGGTGTTCCAGATGATGTCATGAACTCATTGAAGTGGTGGAGACGTTGGTGTCCAGCACACGAATTCCAAACACTCATTTGAGCCAAAACATGGCATGGACCACATGCAAACACTCATGATATGAAATCGAGTAAATAATGCAAGAAAACGTTCAAAAGTAACTTTGGAAACAGTTTAGGGTCACTCACCTCCACGGCTCAGAAACCATCCATCATATATCATTGCCTTGCCCAAATCCAAACCCTTCAACTCAAACTCAAAACAATCAAATGCTTTCAAAGATCGGACAGCATATCCCCTTAAGTTCCTTACTTTTCCATCCTACAAGCAACATCATTTCATCTCAAATCAACCACATACACATCATAGACTATCAAATACACCTTTCGGCACAATATCCATAACTGAAGCTACACTTACCGGATTGAAACGAATCTTATGGCGTTTCGAAGCCAAGACATAAACCTACATTTATTATGAAGACCTCCAAAGCCAAATCATGCATTTTCAGGGGTCAAAAATGGAAAACTACATGAAAACAGAAATCTGGGCGCGGAACAGGGTTCATGGGCAGTCAAGGGTATTTCAGTCATTTCACATGTTACAGTGCTCGGATCTAGCTGAAATTTTGTAGGAAACTAGTTAACACCATTTGCTACAACTTTCATGTTTTAACCTAAGTCTTATTCTGCCTCTAACATGCTCGAATAAATCCGGTCAGAACAGGGCAGATTCAAAATCCTAACCTGGAATTTCCGCATAAAACCGAAATCTTCCGCAAACAACTTCAACTAACATATACAAGCTTCATTTTACACCATTACCAACCATCATATCATGATTAAACCATGATAATCATACAAAATCAGAAAAATCTCCATAAAATCAGAAATTTAGCTAACTTCACTCTAATCCATAAAATCTTCCATAAAATCACATATCTAACCACCACAAGTCATGAATTCACCATTATTGGAAACAAACAATGAATCTTTACACACCGTACCTTGATAACTCACAAAAGGTAGTAGCTTAGTGGTTCCTTCTCCAAAATAACTCCACCAAGACCTTGGAATCTCCTTAGTAACCAACTTTTATGGAGTGATTTGCAATTCCATCGGTTAAAACTCAAGATTGAAGTAAGAAAGTGGAGTGAAAGATGAAGGTTTTTCTCTCTCTCTTGCTCTCTAAGTTTCAGCCATGAGAAGGAAGAAATGGCTTGATTTTTGGTCAAATTTTGGTTTTAGTAAAGTTAAGGTAAGATGGTCAAAAGTCCAACTTTGAATAAGAAGGTGGCACATGTCACCTTTTGGTTTAAAACTTATCTTTTTGTCTCTCCAATACTAATCCATATACGTAACATCTAATTATCTCTTAGCACCTTGTAAAATAATATCACTTAATACAAAACTCCATCAAATTGTCAAAAATATATTGCATTTACCGCACCAGCGGGTCCCAAGTTCATAATACTCTTCAAAATTAACGTGGAATAACTTGTATCAAGAAAATGATTTGGAAACTATATTTACTTATAAAAATGTATAGAAAATCAAAATATGTAAGAAAGGTACAAAATTATAGACGAGGAAACAAAATAATGTCTAGAAAATATATAAAAATTTTCGGGTTCTCACACTCATTCTTTCGGGGCGTCACAAACTCCCCTCCTTAAAACAATGTCGTCCTCGACATTCCATCTTGTACCAATCAAGTCGAGACATCCTGCAAGAATCACTAATATTTCAAACCAAACCCACAGTCCGGCATCCTAAACATCAAGTCTAGGATACACTACAGAGATCGAAAGCCTAAACTCTGATACCACCTGTGACGCCCCAGCTTCTCCCAAGGGCGAACCCTAGGGTTCGGCGCGTCGCCTGCCCAACTCTCGTCGGGATTCACTCACTACAAACCTCAAACAAAATGCAAAATAAATCTCAAATTTTACATCAAATTCTCCAAGAATTACATATCGTAAGCGAAGCGCCCACGCTTCCGCTGCGCCACTCTGATCCTTGATACCAGCTATTATACAGGAGGAATTCCAAATCTAAACTGTACAAAATATAGGCCATCCAGTCACGTGAATAAGTACTACAAGCACTTCCTTTGCCTCGAGTCCTGTGGAGGGGAATAAAACAGTTTTGGGGTGAGTTAGAAGCTCAGTGAGTAACCAATAAAAGTAGTAAGAAAACATATTTCACAATAATGCATTTCGATGATGTCATGATTCAGTCATCAAATATCCGTTTATTGCTCTCGTGAGCCAGTGAAATCATTGCACTTAAACACCCAACGCTCAAATAGATCCTTTAACGTTTAACAATAAGAGGGAGCAACGTTGGTGTTCCAGATGATGTCATGAACTCATTGAAGTGGTGGAGACGTTGGTGTCCAGCACACGAATTCCAAACACTCATTTGAGCCAAAACATGGCATGGACCACATGCAAACACTCATGATATGAAATCGAGTAAATAATGCAAGAAAACGTTCAAAAGTAACTTTGGAAACAGTTTAGGGTCACTCACCTCCACGGCTCAGAAACCATCCATCATATATCATTGCCTTGCCCAAATCCAAACCCTTCAACTCAAACTCAAAACAATCAAATGCTTTCAAAGATCGGACAGCATATCCCCTTAAGTTCCTTACTTTTCCATCCTACAAGCAACATCATTTCATCTCAAATCAACCACATACACATCATAGACTATCAAATACACCTTTCGGCACAATATCCATAACTGAAGCTACACTTACCGGATTGAAACGAATCTTATGGCGTTTCGAAGCCAAGACATAAACCTACATTTATTATGAAGACCTCCAAAGCCAAATCATGCATTTTCAGGGGTCAAAAATGGAAAACTACATGAAAACAGAAATCTGGGCGCGGAACAGGGTTCATGGGCAGTCAAGGGTATTTCAGTCATTTCACATGTTACAGTGCTCGGATCTAGCTGAAATTTTGTAGGAAACTAGTTAACACCATTTGCTACAACTTTCATGTTTTAACCTAAGTCTTATTCTGCCTCTAACATGCTCGAATAAATCCGGTCAGAACAGGGCAGATTCAAAATCCTAACCTGGAATTTCCGCATAAAACCGAAATCTTCCGCAAACAACTTCAACTAACATATACAAGCTTCATTTTACACCATTACCAACCATCATATCATGATTAAACCATGATAATCATATAAAATCAGAAAAATCTCCATAAAATCAGAAATTTAGCTAACTTCACTCTAATCCATAAAATCTTCCATAAAATCACATATCTAACCACCACAAGTCATGAATTCACCATTATTGGAAACAAACAATGAATCTTTACACACCGTACCTTGATAACTCACAAAAGGTAGTAGCTTAGTGGTTCATTCTCCAAAATAACTCCACCAAGACCTTGGAATCTCCTTAGTAACCAACTTTTATGGAGTGATTTGCAATTCCATCGGTTAAAACTCAAGATTGAAGTAAGAAAGTGGAGTGAAAGATGAAGGTTTTTCTCTCTCTCTTGCTCTCTAAGTTTCAGCCATGAGAAGGAAGAAATGGCTTGATTTTTGGTCAAATTTTGGTTTTAGTAAAGTTAAGGTAAGATGGTCAAAAGTCCAACTTTGAATAAGAAGGTGGCACATGTCACCTTTTGGTTTAAAACTTATCTTTTTGTCTCTCCAATACTAATCCATATACGTAACATCTAATTATCTCTTAGCACCTTGTAAAATAATATCACTTAATACAAAACTCCATCAAATTGTCAAAAATATATTGCATTTACCGCACCAGCGGGTCCCAAGTTCATAATACTCTTCAAAATTAACGTGGAATAACTTGTATCAAGAAAATGATTTGGAAACTATATTTACTTATAAAAATGTATAGAAAATCAAAATATGGAAGAAAGGTACAAAATTATAGACGAGGAAACAAAATAATGTCTAGAAAATATATAAAAATTTTCGGGTTCTCACACTCATTCTTTCGGGGCGTCACAAACTCCCCTCCTTAAAACAATGTCGTCCTCGACATTCCATCTTGTACCAATCAAGTCGAGACATCCTGCAAGAATCACTAATATTTCAAACCAAACCCACAGTCCGGCATCCTAAACATCAAGTCTAGGATACACTACAGAGATCGAAAGCCTAAACTCTGATACCACCTGTGACGCCCCAGCTTCTCCCAAGGGCGAACCCTAGGGTTCGGCGCGTCGCCTGCCCAACTCTCGTCGGGATTCACTCACTACAAACCTCAAACAAAATGCAAAATAAATCTCAAATTTTACATCAAATTCTCCAAGAATTACATATCGTAAGCGAAGCGCCCACGCTTCCGCTGCGCCACTCTGATCCTTGATACCAGCTATTATACAGGAGGAATTCCAAATCTAAACTGTACAAAATATAGGCCATCCAGTCACGTGAATAAGCACTACAAGCACTTCCTTTGCCTCGAGTCCTGTGGAGGGGAATAAAACAGTTTTGGGGTGAGTTAGAAGCTCAGTGAGTAACCAATAAAAGTAGTAAGAAAACATATTTCACAATAATGCATTTCGATGATGTCATGATTCAGTCATCAAATATCCGTTTATTGCTCTCGTGAGCCAGTGAAATCATTGCACTTAAACACCCAACGCTCAAATAGATCCTTTAACGTTTAACAATAAGAGGGAGCAACGTTGGTGTTCCAGATGATGTCATGAACTCATTGAAGTGGTGGAGACGTTGGTGTCCAGCACACGAATTCCAAACACTCATTTGAGCCAAAACATGGCATGGACCACATGCAAACACTCATGATATGAAATCGAGTAAATAATGCAAGAAAACGTTCAAAAGTAACTTTGGAAACAGTTTAGGGTCACTCACCTCCACGGCTCAGAAACCATCCATCATATATCATTGCCTTGCCCAAATCCAAACCCTTCAACTCAAACTCAAAACAATCAAATGCTTTCAAAGATCGGACAGCATATCCCCTTAAGTTCCTTACTTTTCCATCCTACAAGCAACATCATTTCATCTCAAATCAACCACATACACATCATAGACTATCAAATACACCTTTCGGCACAATATCCATAACTGAAGCTACACTTACTGGATTGAAACGAATCTTATGGCGTTTCGAAGCCAAGACATAAACCTACATTTATTATGAAGACCTCCAAAGCCAAATCATGCATTTTCAGGGGTCAAAAATGGAAAACTACATGAAAACAGAAATCTGGGCGCGGAACAGGGTTCATGGGCAGTCAAGGGTATTTCAGTCATTTCACATGTTACAGTGCTCGGATCTAGCTGAAATTTTGTAGGAAACTAGTTAACACCATTTGCCACAACTTTCATGTTTTAACCTAAGTCTTATTCTGCCTCTAACATGCTCGAATAAATCCGGTCAGAACAGGGCAGATTCAAAATACTAACCTGGAATTTCCGCATAAAACCGAAATCTTCCGCAAACAACTTCAACTAACATATACAAGCTTCATTTTACACCATTACCAACCATCATATCATGATTAAACCATGATAATCATATAAAATCAGAAAAATCTCCATAAAATCAGAAATTTAGCTAACTTCACTCTAATCCATAAAATCTTCCATAAAATCACATATCTAACCACCACAAGTCATGAATTCACCATTATTGGAAACAAACAATGAATCTTTACACACCGTACCTTGATAACTCACAAAAGGTAGTAGCTTAGTGGTTCCTTCTCCAAAATAACTCCACCAAGACCTTGGAATCTCCTTAGTAACCAACTTTTATGGAGTGATTTGCAATTCCATCGGTTAAAACTCAAGATTGAAGTAAGAAAGTGGAGTGAAAGATGAAGGTTTTTCTCTCTCTCTTGCTCTCTAAGTTTCAGCCATGAGAAGGAAGAAATGGCTTGATTTTTGGTCAAATTTTGGTTTTAGTAAAGTTAAGGTAAGATGGTCAAAAGTCCAACTTTGAATAAGAAGGTGGCACATGTCACCTTTTGGTTTAAAACTTATCTTTTTGTCTCTCCAATACTAATCCATATACGTAACATCTAATTATCTCTTAGCACCTTGTAAAATAATATCACTTAATACAAAACTCCATCAAATTGTCAAAAATATATTGCATTTACCGCACCAGCAGGTCCCAAGTTCATAATACTCTTCAAAATTAACGTGGAATAACTTGTATCAAGAAAATGATTTGGAAACTATATTTACTTATAAAAATGTATAGAAAATCAAAATATGGAAGAAAGGTACAAAATTATAGACGAGGAAACAAAATAATGTCTAGAAAATATATAAAAATTTTCGGGTTCTCACACTCATTCTTTCGGGGCGTCACAAACTCCCCTCCTTAAAACAATGTCGTCCTCGACATTCCATCTTGTACCAATCAAGTCGAGACATCCTGCAAGAATCACTAATATTTCAAACCAAACCCACAGTCCGGCATCCTAAACATCAAGTCTAGGATACACTACAGAGATCGAAAGCCTAAACTCTGATACCACCTGTGACGCCCCAGCTTCTCCCAAGGGCGAACCCTAGGGTTCGGCGCGTCGCCTGCCCAACTCTCGTCGGGATTCACTCACTACAAACCTCAAACAAAATGCAAAATAAATCTCAAATTTTACATCAAATTCTCCAAGAATTACATATCGTAAGCGAAGCGCCCACGCTTCCGCTGCGCCACTCTGATCCTTGATACCAGCTATTATACAGGAGGAATTCCAAATCTAAACTGTACAAAATATAGGCCATCCAGTCACGTGAATAAGCACTACAAGCACTTCCTTTGCCTCGAGTCCTGTGGAGGGGAATAAAACAGTTTTGGGGTGAGTTAGAAGCTCAGTGAGTAACCAATAAAAGTAGTAAGAAAACATATTTCACAATAATGCATTTCGATGATGTCATGATTCAGTCATCAAATATCCGTTTATTGCTCTCGTGAGCCAGTGAAATCATTGCACTTAAACACCCAACGCTCAAATAGATCCTTTAACGTTTAACAATAAGAGGGAGCAACGTTGGTGTTCCAGATGATGTCATGAACTCATTGAAGTGGTGGAGACGTTGGTGTCCAGCACACGAATTCCAAACACTCATTTGAGCCAAAACATGGCATGGACCACATGCAAACACTCATGATATGAAATCGAGTAAATAATGCAAGAAAACGTTCAAAAGTAACTTTGGAAACAGTTTAGGGTCACTCACCTCCACGGCTCAGAAACCATCCATCATATATCATTGCCTTGCCCAAATCCAAACCCTTCAACTCAAACTCAAAACAATCAAATGCTTTCAAAGATCGGACAGCATATCCCCTTAAGTTCCTTACTTTTCCATCCTACAAGCAACATCATTTCATCTCAAATCAACCACATACACATCATAGACTATCAAATACACCTTTCGGCACAATATCCATAACTGAAGCTACACTTACCGGATTGAAACGAATCTTATGGCGTTTCGAAGCCAAGACATAAACCTACATTTATTATGAAGACCTCCAAAGCCAAATCATGCATTTTCAGGGGTGAAAAATGGAAAACTACATGAAAACAGAAATCTGGGCGCGGAACAGGGTTCATGGGCAGTCAAGGGTATTTCAGTCATTTCACATGTTACAGTGCTCGGATCTAGCTGAAATTTTGTAGGAAACTAGTTAACACCATTTGCCACAACTTTCATGTTTTAACCTAAGTCTTATTCTGCCTCTAACATGCTCGAATAAATCCGGTCAGAACAGGGCAGATTCAAAATACTAACCTGGAATTTCCGCATAAAACCGAAATCTTCCGCAAACAACTTCAACTAACATATACAAGCTTCATTTTACACCATTACCAACCATCATATCATGATTAAACCATGATAATCATATAAAATCAGAAAAATCTCCATAAAATCAGAAATTTAGCTAACTTCACTCTAATCCATAAAATCTTCCATAAAATCACATATCTAACCACCACAAGTCATGAATTCACCATTATTGGAAACAAACAATGAATCTTTACACACCGTACCTTGATAACTCACAAAAGGTAGTAGCTTAGTGGTTCCTTCTCCAAAATAACTCCACCAAGACCTTGGAATCTCCTTAGTAACCAACTTTTATGGAGTGATTTGCAATTCCATCGGTTAAAACTCAAGATTGAAGTAAGAAAGTGGAGTGAAAGATGAAGGTTTTTCTCTCTCTCTTGCTCTCTAAGTTTCAGCCATGAGAAGGAAGAAATGGCTTGATTTTTGGTCAAATTTTGGTTTTAGTAAAGTTAAGGTAAGATGGTCAAAAGTCCAACTTTGAATAAGAAGGTGGCACATGTCACCTTTTGGTTTAAAACTTATCTTTTTGTCTCTCCAATACTAATCCATATACGTAACATCTAATTATCTCTTAGCACCTTGTAAAATAATATCACTTAATACAAAACTCCATCAAATTGTCAAAAATATATTGCATTTACCGCACCAGCGGGTCCCAAGTTCATAATACTCTTCAAAATTAACGTGGAATAACTTGTATCAAGAAAATGATTTGGAAACTATATTTACTTATAAAAATGTATAGAAAATCAAAATATGGAAGAAAGGTACAAAATTATAGACGAGGAAACAAAATAATGTCTAGAAAATATATAAAAATTTTCGGGTTCTCACACTCATTCTTTCGGGGCGTCACAAACTCCCCTCCTTAAAACAATGTCGTCCTCGACATTCCATCTTGTACCAATCAAGTCGAGACATCCTGCAAGAATCACTAATATTTCAAACCAAACCCACAGTCCGGCATCCTAAACATCAAGTCTAGGATACACTACAGAGATCGAAAGCCTAAACTCTGATACCACCTGTGACGCCCCAGCTTCTCCCAAGGGCGAACCCTAGGGTTCGGCGCGTCGCCTGCCCAACTCTCGTCGGGATTCACTCACTACAAACCTCAAACAAAATGCAAAATAAATCTCAAATTTTACATCAAATTCTCCAAGAATTACATATCGTAAGCGAAGCGCCCACGCTTCCGCTGCGCCACTCTGATCCTTGATACCAGCTATTATACAGGAGGAATTCCAAATCTAAACTGTACAAAATATAGGCCATCCAGTCACGTGAATAAGTACTACAAGCACTTCCTTTGCCTCGAGTCCTGTGGAGGGGAATAAAACAGTTTTGGGGTGAGTTAGAAGCTCAGTGAGTAACCAATAAAAGTAGTAAGAAAACATATTTCACAATAATGCATTTCGATGATGTCATGATTCAGTCATCAAATATCCGTTTATTGCTCTCGTGAGCCAGTGAAATCATTGCACTTAAACACCCAACGCTCAAATAGATCCTTTAACGTTTAACAATAAGAGGGAGCAACGTTGGTGTTCCAGATGATGTCATGAACTCATTGAAGTGGTGGAGACGTTGGTGTCCAGCACACGAATTCCAAACACTCATTTGAGCCAAAACATGGCATGGACCACATGCAAACACTCATGATATGAAATCGAGTAAATAATGCAAGAAAACGTTCAAAAGTAACTTTGGAAACAGTTTAGGGTCACTCACCTCCACGGCTCAGAAACCATCCATCATATATCATTGCCTTGCCCAAATCCAAACCCTTCAACTCAAACTCAAAACAATCAAATGCTTTCAAAGATCGGACAGCATATCCCCTTAAGTTCCTTACTTTTCCATCCTACAAGCAACATCATTTCATCTCAAATCAACCACATACACATCATAGACTATCAAATACACCTTTCGGCACAATATCCATAACTGAAGCTACACTTACCGGATTGAAACGAATCTTATGGCGTTTCGAAGCCAAGACATAAACCTACATTTATTATGAAGACCTCCAAAGCCAAATCATGCATTTTCAGGGGTCAAAAATGGAAAACTACATGAAAACAGAAATCTGGGCGCGGAACAGGGTTCATGGGCAGTCAAGGGTATTTCAGTCATTTCACATGTTACAGTGCTCGGATCTAGCTGAAATTTTGTAGAAAACTAGTTAACACCATTTGCCACAACTTTCATGTTTTAACCTAAGTCTTATTCTGCCTCTAACATGCTCGAATAAATCCGGTCAGAACAGGGCAGATTCAAAATACTAACCTGGAATTTCCGCATAAAACCGAAATCTTCCGCAAACAACTTCAACTAACATATACAAGCTTCATTTTACACCATTACCAACCATCATATCATGATTAAACCATGATAATCATATAAAATCAGAAAAATCTCCATAAAATCAGAAATTTAGCTAACTTCACTCTAATCCATAAAATCTTCCATAAAATCACATATCTAACCACCACAAGTCATGAATTCACCATTATTGGAAACAAACAATGAATCTTTACACACCGTACCTTGATAACTCACAAAAGGTAGTAGCTTAGTGGTTCCTTCTCCAAAATAACTCCACCAAGACCTTGGAATCTCCTTAGTAACCAACTTTTATGGAGTGATTTGCAATTCCATCGGTTAAAACTCAAGATTGAAGTAAGAAAGTGGAGTGAAAGATGAAGGTTTTTCTCTCTCTCTTGCTCTCTAAGTTTCAGCCATGAGAAGGAAGAAATGGCTTGATTTTTGGTCAAATTTTGGTTTTAGTAAAGTTAAGGTAAGATGGTCAAAAGTCCAACTTTGAATAAGAAGGTGGCACATGTCACCTTTTGGTTTAAAACTTATCTTTTTGTCTCTCCAATACTAATCCATATACGTAACATCTAATTATCTCTTAGCACCTTGTAAAATAATATCACTTAATACAAAACTCCATCAAATTGTCAAAAATATATTGCATTTACCGCACCAGCGGGTCCCAAGTTCATAATACTCTTCAAAATTAACGTGGAATAACTTGTATCAAGAAAATGATTTGGAAACTATATTTACTTATAAAAATGTATAGAAAATCAAAATATGGAAGAAAGGTACAAAATTATAGACGAGAAAACAAAATAATGTCTAGAAAATATATAAAAATTTTCGGGTTCTCACACTCATTCTTTCGGGGCGTCACAAACTCCCCTCCTTAAAACAATGTCGTCCTCGACATTCCATCTTGTACCAATCAAGTCGAGACATCCTGCAAGAATCACTAATATTTCAAACCAAACCCACAGTCCGGCATCCTAAACATCAAGTCTAGGATACACTACAGAGATCGAAAGCCTAAACTCTGATACCACCTGTGACGCCCCAGCTTCTCCCAAGGGCGAACCCTAGGGTTCGGCGCGTCGCCTGCCCAACTCTCGTCGGGATTCACTCACTACAAACCTCAAACAAAATGCAAAATAAATCTCAAATTTTACATCAAATTCTCCAAGAATTACATATCGTAAGCGAAGCGCCCACGCTTCCGCTGCGCCACTCTGATCCTTGATACCAGCTATTATACAGGAGGAATTCCAAATCTAAACTGTACAAAATATAGGCCATCCAGTCACGTGAATAAGTACTACAAGCACTTCCTTTGCCTCGAGTCCTGTGGAGGGGAATAAAACAGTTTTGGGGTGAGTTAGAAGCTCAGTGAGTAACCAATAAAAGTAGTAAGAAAACATATTTCACAATAATGCATTTCGATGATGTCATGATTCAGTCATCAAATATCCGTTTATTGCTCTCGTGAGCCAGTGAAATCATTGCACTTAAACACCCAACGCTCAAATAGATCCTTTAACGTTTAACAATAAGAGGGAGCAACGTTGGTGTTCCAGATGATGTCATGAACTCATTGAAGTGGTGGAGACGTTGGTGTCCAGCACACGAATTCCAAACACTCATTTGAGCCAAAACATGGCATGGACCACATGCAAACACTCATGATATGAAATCGAGTAAATAATGCAAGAAAACGTTCAAAAGTAACTTTGGAAACAGTTTAGGGTCACTCACCTCCACGGCTCAGAAACCATCCATCATATATCATTACCTTGCCCAAATCCAAACCCTTCAACTCAAACTCAAAACAATCAAATGCTTTCAAAGATCGGACAGCATATCCCCTTAAGTTCCTTACTTTTCCATCCTACAAGCAACATCATTTCATCTCAAATCAACCACATACACATCATAGACTATCAAATACACCTTTCGGCACAATATCCATAACTGAAGCTACACTTACCGGATTGAAACGAATCTTATGGCGTTTCGAAGCCAAGACATAAACCTACATTTATTATGAAGACCTCCAAAGCCAAATCATGCATTTTCAGGGGTCAAAAATGGAAAACTACATGAAAACAGAAATCTGGGCGCGGAACAGGGTTCATGGGCAGTCAAGGGTATTTCAGTCATTTCACATGTTACAGTGCTCGGATCTAGCTGAAATTTTGTAGGAAACTAGTTAACACCATTTGCTACAACTTTCATGTTTTAACCTAAGTCTTATTCTGCCTCTAACATGCTCGAATAAATCCGGTCAGAACAGGGCAGATTCAAAATCCTAACCTGGAATTTCCGCATAAAACCGAAATCTTCCGCAAACAACTTCAACTAACATATACAAGCTTCATTTTACACCATTACCAACCATCATATCATGATTAAACCATGATAATCATATAAAATCAGAAAAATCTCCATAAAATCAGAAATTTAGCTAACTTCACTCTAATCCATAAAATCTTCCATAAAATCACATATCTAACCACCACAAGTCATGAATTCACCATTATTGGAAACAAACAATGAATCTTTACACACCGTACCTTGATAACTCACAAAAGGTAGTAGCTTAGTGGTTCCTTCTCCAAAATAACTCCACCAAGACCTTGGAATCTCCTTAGTAACCAACTTTTATGGAGTGATTTGCAATTCCATCGGTTAAAACTCAAGATTGAAGTAAGAAAGTGGAGTGAAAGATGAAGGTTTTTCTCTCTCTCTTGCTCTCTAAGTTTCAGCCATGAGAAGGAAGAAATGGCTTGATTTTTGGTCAAATTTTGGTTTTAGTAAAGTTAAGGTAAGATGGTCAAAAGTCCAACTTTGAATAAGAAGGTGGCACATGTCACCTTTTGGTTTAAAACTTATCTTTTTGTCTCTCCAATACTAATCCATATACGTAACATCTAATTATCTCTTAGCACCTTGTAAAATAATATCACTTAATACAAAACTCCATCAAATTGTCAAAAATATATTGCATTTACCGCACCAGCGGGTCCCAAGTTCATAATACTCTTCAAAATTAACGTGGAATAACTTGTATCAAGAAAATGATTTGGAAACTATATTTACTTATAAAAATGTATAGAAAATCAAAATATGGAAGAAAGGTACAAAATTATAGACGAGGAAACAAAATAATGTCTAGAAAATATATAAAAATTTTCGGGTTCTCACACTCATTCTTTCGGGGCGTCACAAACTCCCCTCCTTAAAACAATGTCGTTCTCGACATTCCATCTTGTACCAATCAAGTCGAGACATCCTGCAAGAATCACTAATATTTCAAACCAAACCCACAGTCCGGCATCCTAAACATCAAGTCTAGGATACACTACAGAGATCGAAAGCCTAAACTCTGATACCACCTGTGACGCCCCAGCTTCTCCCAAGGGCGAACCCTAGGGTTCGGCGCGTCGCCTGCCCAACTCTCGTCGGGATTCACTCACTACAAACCTCAAACAAAATGCAAAATAAATCTCAAATTTTACATCAAATTCTCCAAGAATTACATATCGTAAGCGAAGCGCCCACGCTTCCGCTGCGCCACTCTGATCCTTGATACCAGCTATTATACAGGAGGAATTCCAAATCTAAACTGTACAAAATATAGGCCATCCAGTCACGTGAATAAGCACTACAAGCACTTCCTTTGCCTCGAGTCCTGTGGAGGGGAATAAAACAGTTTTGGGGTGAGTTAGAAGCTCAGTGAGTAACCAATAAAAGTAGTAAGAAAACATATTTCACAATAATGCATTTCGATGATGTCATGATTCAGTCATCAAATATCCGTTTATTGCTCTCGTGAGCCAGTGAAATCATTGCACTTAAACACCCAACGCTCAAATAGATCCTTTAACGTTTAACAATAAGAGGGAGCAACGTTGGTGTTCCAGATGATGTCATGAACTCATTGAAGTGGTGGAGACGTTGGTGTCCAGCACACGAATTCCAAACACTCATTTGAGCCAAAACATGGCATGGACCACATGCAAACACTCATGATATGAAATCGAGTAAATAATGCAAGAAAACGTTCAAAAGTAACTTTGGAAACAGTTTAGGGTCACTCACCTCCACGGCTCAGAAACCATCCATCATATATCATTGCCTTGCCCAAATCCAAACCCTTCAACTCAAACTCAAAACAATCAAATGCTTTCAAAGATCGGACAGCATATCCCCTTAAGTTCCTTACTTTTCCATCCTACAAGCAACATCATTTCATCTCAAATCAACCACATACACATCATAGACTATCAAATACACCTTTCGGCACAATATCCATAACTGAAGCTACACTTACCGGATTGAAACGAATCTTATGGCGTTTCGAAGCCAAGACATAAACCTACATTTATTATGAAGACCTCCAAAGCCAAATCATGCATTTTCAGGGGTCAAAAATGGAAAACTACATGAAAACAGAAATCTGGGCGCGGAACAGGGTTCATGGGCAGTCAATGGTATTTCAGTCATTTCACATGTTACAGTGCTCGGATCTAGCTGAAATTTTGTAGGAAACTAGTTAACACCATTTGCTACAACTTTCATGTTTTAACCTAAGTCTTATTCTGCCTCTAACATGCTCGAATAAATCCGGTCAGAACAGGGCAGATTCAAAATCCTAACCTGGAATTTCCGCATAAAACCGAAATCTTCCGCAAACAACTTCAACTAACATATACAAGCTTCATTTTACACCATTACCAACCATCATATCATGATTAAACCATGATAATCATACAAAATCAGAAAAATCTCCATAAAATCAGAAATTTAGCTAACTTCACTCTAATCCATAAAATCTTCCATAAAATCACATATCTAACCACCACAAGTCATGAATTCACCATTATTGGAAACAAACAATGAATCTTTACACACCGTACCTTGATAACTCACAAAAGGTAGTAGCTTAGTGGTTCCTTCTCCAAAATAACTCCACCAAGACCTTGGAATCTCCTTAGTAACCAACTTTTATGGAGTGATTTGCAATTCCATCGGTTAAAACTCAAGATTGAAGTAAGAAAGTGGAGTGAAAGATGAAGGTTTTTCTCTCTCTCTTGCTCTCTAAGTTTCAGCCATGAGAAGGAAGAAATGGCTTGATTTTTGGTCAAATTTTGGTTTTAGTAAAGTTAAGGTAAGATGGTCAAAAGTCCAACTTTGAATAAGAAGGTGGCACATGTCACCTTTTGGTTTAAAACTTATCTTTTTGTCTCTCCAATACTAATCCATATACGTAACATCTAATTATCTCTTAGCACCTTGTAAAATAATATCACTTAATACAAAACTCCATCAAATTGTCAAAAATATATTGCATTTACCGCACCAGCGGGTCCCAAGTTCATAATACTCTTCAAAATTAACGTGGAATAACTTGTATCAAGAAAATGATTTGGAAACTATATTTACTTATAAAAATGTATAGAAAATCAAAATATGGAAGAAAGGTACAAAATTATAGACGAGGAAACAAAATAATGTCTAGAAAATATATAAAAATTTTCGGGTTCTCACACTCATTCTTTCGGGGCGTCACAAACTCCCCTCCTTAAAACAATGTCGTCCTCGACATTCCATCTTGTACCAATCAAGTCGAGACATCCTGCAAGAATCACTAATATTTCAAACCAAACCCACAGTCCGGCATCCTAAACATCAAGTCTAGGATACACTACAGAGATCGAAAGCCTAAACTCTGATACCACCTGTGACGCCCCAGCTTCTCCCAAGGGCGAACCCTAGGGTTCGGCGCGTCGCCTGCCCAACTCTCGTCGGGATTCACTCACTACAAACCTCAAACAAAATGCAAAATAAATCTCAAATTTTACATCAAATTCTCCAAGAATTACATATCGTAAGCGAAGCGCCCACGCTTCCGCTGCGCCACTCTGATCCTTGATACCAGCTATTATACAGGAGGAATTCCAAATCTAAACTGTACAAAATATAGGCCATCCAGTCACGTGAATAAGTACTACAAGCACTTCCTTTGCCTCGAGTCCTGTGGAGGGGAATAAAACAGTTTTGGGGTGAGTTAGAAGCTCAGTGAGTAACCAATAAAAGTAGTAAGAAAACATATTTCACAATAATGCATTTCGATGATGTCATGATTCAGTCATCAAATATCCGTTTATTGCTCTCGTGAGCCAGTGAAATCATTGCACTTAAACACCCAACGCTCAAATAGATCCTTTAACGTTTAACAATAAGAGGGAGCAACGTTGGTGTTCCAGATGATGTCATGAACTCATTGAAGTGGTGGAGACGTTGGTGTCCAGCACACGAATTCCAAACACTCATTTGAGCCAAAACATGGCATGGACCACATGCAAACACTCATGATATGAAATCGAGTAAATAATGCAAGAAAACGTTCAAAAGTAACTTTGGAAACAGTTTAGGGTCACTCACCTCCACGGCTCAGAAACCATCCATCATATATCATTGCCTTGCCCAAATCCAAACCCTTCAACTCAAACTCAAAACAATCAAATGCTTTCAAAGATCGGACAGCATATCCCCTTAAGTTCCTTACTTTTCCATCCTACAAGCAACATCATTTCATCTCAAATCAACCACATACACATCATAGACTATCAAATACACCTTTCGGCACAATATCCATAACTGAAGCTACACTTACCGGATTGAAACGAATCTTATGGCGTTTCGAAGCCAAGACATAAACCTACATTTATTATGAAGACCTCCAAAGCCAAATCATGCATTTTCAGGGGTCAAAAATGGAAAACTACATGAAAACAGAAATCTGGGCGCGGAACAGGGTTCATGGGCAGTCAAGGGTATTTCAGTCATTTCACATGTTACAGTGCTCGGATCTAGCTGAAATTTTGTAGGAAACTAGTTAACACCATTTGCTACAACTTTCATGTTTTAACCTAAGTCTTATTCTGCCTCTAACATGCTCGAATAAATCCGGTCAGAACAGGGCAGATTCAAAATCCTAACCTGGAATTTCCGCATAAAACCGAAATCTTCCGCAAACAACTTCAACTAACATATACAAGCTTCATTTTACACCATTACCAACCATCATATCATGATTAAACCATGATAATCATATAAAATCAGAAAAATCTCCATAAAATCAGAAATTTAGCTAACTTCACTCTAATCCATAAAATCTTCCATAAAATCACATATCTAACCACCACAAGTCATGAATTCACCATTATTGGAAACAAACAATGAATCTTTACACACCGTACCTTGATAACTCACAAAAGGTAGTAGCTTAGTGGTTCCTTCTCCAAAATAACTCCACCAAGACCTTGGAATCTCCTTAGTAACCAACTTTTATGGAGTGATTTGCAATTCCATCGGTTAAAACTCAAGATTGAAGTAAGAAAGTGGAGTGAAAGATGAAGGTTTTTCTCTCTCTCTTGCTCTCTAAGTTTCAGCCATGAGAAGGAAGAAATGGCTTGATTTTTGGTCAAATTTTGGTTTTAGTAAAGTTAAGGTAAGATGGTCAAAAGTCCAACTTTGAATAAGAAGGTGGCACATGTCACCTTTTGGTTTAAAACTTATCTTTTTGTCTCTCCAATACTAATCCATATACGTAACATCTAATTATCTCTTAGCACCTTGTAAAATAATATCACTTAATACAAAACTCCATCAAATTGTCAAAAATATATTGCATTTACCGCACCAGCGGGTCCCAAGTTCATAATACTCTTCAAAATTAACGTGGAATAACTTGTATCAAGAAAATGATTTGGAAACTATATTTACTTATAAAAATGTATAGAAAATCAAAATATGGAAGAAAGGTACAAAATTATAGACGAGGAAACAAAATAATGTCTAGAAAATATATAAAAATTTTCGGGTTCTCACACTCATTCTTTCGGGGCGTCACAAACTCCCCTCCTTAAAACAATGTCGTCCTCGACATTCCATCTTGTACCAATCAAGTCGAGACATCCTGCAAGAATCACTAATATTTCAAACCAAACCCACAGTCCGGCATCCTAAACATCAAGTCTAGGATACACTACAGAGATCGAAAGCCTAAACTCTGATACCACCTGTGACGCCCCAGCTTCTCCCAAGGGCGAACCCTAGGGTTCGGCGCGTCGCCTGCCCAACTCTCGTCGGGATTCACTCACTACAAACCTCAAACAAAATGCAAAATAAATCTCAAATTTTACATCAAATTCTCCAAGAATTACATATCGTAAGCGAAGCGCCCACGCTTCCGCTGCGCCACTCTGATCCTTGATACCAGCTATTATACAGGAGGAATTCCAAATCTAAACTGTACAAAATATAGGCCATCCAGTCACGTGAATAAGTACTACAAGCACTTCCTTTGCCTCGAGTCCTGTGGAGGGGAATAAAACAGTTTTGGGGTGAGTTAGAAGCTCAGTGAGTAACCAATAAAAGTAGTAAGAAAACATATTTCACAATAATGCATTTCGATGATGTCATGATTCAGTCATCAAATATCCGTTTATTGCTCTCGTGAGCCAGTGAAATCATTGCACTTAAACACCCAACGCTCAAATAGATCCTTTAACGTTTAACAATAAGAGGGAGCAACGTTGGTGTTCCAGATGATGTCATGAACTCATTGAAGTGGTGGAGACGTTGGTGTCCAGCACACGAATTCCAAACACTCATTTGAGCCAAAACATGGCATGGACCACATGCAAACACTCATGATATGAAATCGAGTAAATAATGCAAGAAAACGTTCAAAAGTAACTTTGGAAACAGTTTAGGGTCACTCACCTCCACGGCTCAGAAACCATCCATCATATATCATTGCCTTGCCCAAATCCAAACCCTTCAACTCAAACTCAAAACAATCAAATGCTTTCAAAGATCGGACAGCATATCCCCTTAAGTTCCTTACTTTTCCATCCTACAAGCAACATCATTTCATCTCAAATCAACCACATACACATCATAGACTATCAAATACACCTTTCGGCACAATATCCATAACTGAAGCTACACTTACCGGATTGAAACGAATCTTATGGCGTTTCGAAGCCAAGACATAAACCTACATTTATTATGAAGACCTCCAAAGCCAAATCATGCATTTTCAGGGGTCAAAAATGGAAAACTACATGAAAACAGAAATCTGGGCGCGGAACAGGGTTCATGGGCAGTCAATGGTATTTCAGTCATTTCACATGTTACAGTGCTCGGATCTAGCTGAAATTTTGTAGGAAACTAGTTAACACCATTTGCTACAACTTTCATGTTTTAACCTAAGTCTTATTCTGCCTCTAACATGCTCGAATAAATCCGGTCAGAACAGGGCAGATTCAAAATCCTAACCTGGAATTTCCGCATAAAACCGAAATCTTCCGCAAACAACTTCAACTAACATATACAAGCTTCATTTTACACCATTACCAACCATCATATCATGATTAAACCATGATAATCATACAAAATCAGAAAAATCTCCATAAAATCAGAAATTTAGCTAACTTCACTCTAATCCATAAAATCTTCCATAAAATCACATATCTAACCACCACAAGTCATGAATTCACCATTATTGGAAACAAACAATGAATCTTTACACACCGTACCTTGATAACTCACAAAAGGTAGTAGCTTAGTGGTTCCTTCTCCAAAATAACTCCACCAAGACCTTGGAATCTCCTTAGTAACCAACTTTTATGGAGTGATTTGCAATTCCATCGGTTAAAACTCAAGATTGAAGTAAGAAAGTGGAGTGAAAGATGAAGGTTTTTCTCTCTCTCTTGCTCTCTAAGTTTCAGCCATGAGAAGGAAGAAATGGCTTGATTTTTGGTCAAATTTTGGTTTTAGTAAAGTTAAGGTAAGATGGTCAAAAGTCCAACTTTGAATAAGAAGGTGGCACATGTCACCTTTTGGTTTAAAACTTATCTTTTTGTCTCTCCAATACTAATCCATATACGTAACATCTAATTATCTCTTAGCACCTTGTAAAATAATATCACTTAATACAAAACTCCATCAAATTGTCAAAAATATATTGCATTTACCGCACCAGCGGGTCCCAAGTTCATAATACTCTTCAAAATTAACGTGGAATAACTTGTATCAAGAAAATGATTTGGAAACTATATTTACTTATAAAAATGTATAGAAAATCAAAATATGGAAGAAAGGTACAAAATTATAGACGAGGAAACAAAATAATGTCTAGAAAATATATAAAAATTTTCGGGTTCTCACACTCATTCTTTCGGGGCGTCACAAACTCCCCTCCTTAAAACAATGTCGTCCTCGACATTCCATCTTGTACCAATCAAGTCGAGACATCCTGCAAGAATCACTAATATTTCAAACCAAACCCACAGTCCGGCATCCTAAACATCAAGTCTAGGATACACTACAGAGATCGAAAGCCTAAACTCTGATACCACCTGTGACGCCCCAGCTTCTCCCAAGGGCGAACCCTAGGGTTCGGCGCGTCGCCTGCCCAACTCTCGTCGGGATTCACTCACTACAAACCTCAAACAAAATGCAAAATAAATCTCAAATTTTACATCAAATTCTCCAAGAATTACATATCGTAAGCGAAGCGCCCACGCTTCCGCTGCGCCACTCTGATCCTTGATACCAGCTATTATACAGGAGGAATTCCAAATCTAAACTGTACAAAATATAGGCCATCCAGTCACGTGAATAAGCACTACAAGCACTTCCTTTGCCTCGAGTCCTGTGGAGGGGAATAAAACAGTTTTGGGGTGAGTTAGAAGCTCAGTGAGTAACCAATAAAAGTAGTAAGAAAACATATTTCACAATAATGCATTTCGATGATGTCATGATTCAGTCATCAAATATCCGTTTATTGCTCTCGTGAGCCAGTGAAATCATTGCACTTAAACACCCAACGCTCAAATAGATCCTTTAACGTTTAACAATAAGAGGGAGCAACGTTGGTGTTCCAGATGATGTCATGAACTCATTGAAGTGGTGGAGACGTTGGTGTCCAGCACACGAATTCCAAACACTCATTTGAGCCAAAACATGGCATGGACCACATGCAAACACTCATGATATGAAATCGAGTAAATAATGCAAGAAAACGTTCAAAAGTAACTTTGGAAACAGTTTAGGGTCACTCACCTCCACGGCTCAGAAACCATCCATCATATATCATTGCCTTGCCCAAATCCAAACCCTTCAACTCAAACTCAAAACAATCAAATGCTTTCAAAGATCGGACAGCATATCCCCTTAAGTTCCTTACTTTTCCATCCTACAAGCAACATCATTTCATCTCAAATCAACCACATACACATCATAGACTATCAAATACACCTTTCGGCACAATATCCATAACTGAAGCTACACTTACCGGATTGAAACGAATCTTATGGCGTTTCGAAGCCAAGACATAAACCTACATTTATTATGAAGACCTCCAAAGCCAAATCATGCATTTTCAGGGGTCAAAAATGGAAAACTACATGAAAACAGAAATCTGGGCGCGGAACAGGGTTCATGGGCAGTCAAGGGTATTTCAGTCATTTCACATGTTACAGTGCTCGGATCTAGCTGAAATTTTGTAGGAAACTAGTTAACACCATTTGCCACAACTTTCATGTTTTAACCTAAGTCTTATTCTGCCTCTAACATGCTCGAATAAATCCGGTCAGAACAGGGCAGATTCAAAATACTAACCTGGAATTTCCGCATAAAACCGAAATCTTCCGCAAACAACTTCAACTAACATATACAAGCTTCATTTTACACCATTACCAACCATCATATCATGATTAAACCATGATAATCATATAAAATCAGAAAAATCTCCATAAAATCAGAAATTTAGCTAACTTCACTCTAATCCATAAAATCTTCCATAAAATCACATATCTAACCACCACAAGTCATGAATTCACCATTATTGGAAACAAACAATGAATCTTTACACACCGTACCTTGATAACTCACAAAAGGTAGTAGCTTAGTGGTTCCTTCTCCAAAATAACTCCACCAAGACCTTGGAATCTCCTTAGTAACCAACTTTTATGGAGTGATTTGCAATTCCATCGGTTAAAACTCAAGATTGAAGTAAGAAAGTGGAGTGAAAGATGAAGGTTTTTCTCTCTCTCTTGCTCTCTAAGTTTCAGCCATGAGAAGGAAGAAATGGCTTGATTTTTGGTCAAATTTTGGTTTTAGTAAAGTTAAGGTAAGATGGTCAAAAGTCCAACTTTGAATAAGAAGGTGGCACATGTCACCTTTTGGTTTAAAACTTATCTTTTTGTCTCTCCAATACTAATCCATATACGTAACATCTAATTATCTCTTAGCACCTTGTAAAATAATATCACTTAATACAAAACTCCATCAAATTGTCAAAAATATATTGCATTTACCGCACCAGCGGGTCCCAAGTTCATAATACTCTTCAAAATTAACGTGGAATAACTTGTATCAAGAAAATGATTTGGAAACTATATTTACTTATAAAAATGTATAGAAAATCAAAATATGGAAGAAAGGTACAAAATTATAGACGAGGAAACAAAATAATGTCTAGAAAATATATAAAAATTTTCGGGTTCTCACACTCATTCTTTCGGGGCGTCACAAACTCCCCTCCTTAAAACAATGTCGTCCTCGACATTCCATCTTGTACCAATCAAGTCGAGACATCCTGCAAGAATCACTAATATTTCAAACCAAACCCACAGTCCGGCATCCTAAACATCAAGTCTAGGATACACTACAGAGATCGAAAGCCTAAACTCTGATACCACCTGTGACGCCCCAGCTTCTCCCAAGGGCGAACCCTAGGGTTCGGCGCGTCGCCTGCCCAACTCTCGTCGGGATTCACTCACTACAAACCTCAAACAAAATGCAAAATAAATCTCAAATTTTACATCAAATTCTCCAAGAATTACATATCGTAAGCGAAGCGCCCACGCTTCCGCTGCGCCACTCTGATCCTTGATACCAGCTATTATACAGGAGGAATTCCAAATCTAAACTGTACAAAATATAGGCCATCCAGTCACGTGAATAAGCACTACAAGCACTTCCTTTGCCTCGAGTCCTGTGGAGGGGAATAAAACAGTTTTGGGGTGAGTTAGAAGCTCAGTGAGTAACCAATAAAAGTAGTAAGAAAACATATTTCACAATAATGCATTTCGATGATGTCATGATTCAGTCATCAAATATCCGTTTATTGCTCTCGTGAGCCAGTGAAATCATTGCACTTAAACACCCAACGCTCAAATAGATCCTTTAACGTTTAACAATAAGAGGGAGCAACGTTGGTGTTCCAGATGATGTCATGAACTCATTGAAGTGGTGGAGACGTTGGTGTCCAGCACACGAATTCCAAACACTCATTTGAGCCAAAACATGGCATGGACCACATGCAAACACTCATGATATGAAATCGAGTAAATAATGCAAGAAAACGTTCAAAAGTAACTTTGGAAACAGTTTAGGGTCACTCACCTCCACGGCTCAGAAACCATCCATCATATATCATTGCCTTGCCCAAATCCAAACCCTTCAACTCAAACTCAAAACAATCAAATGCTTTCAAAGATCGGACAGCATATCCCCTTAAGTTCCTTACTTTTCCATCCTACAAGCAACATCATTTCATCTCAAATCAACCACATACACATCATAGACTATCAAATACACCTTTCGGCACAATATCCATAACTGAAGCTACACTTACCGGATTGAAACGAATCTTATGGCGTTTCGAAGCCAAGACATAAACCTACATTTATTATGAAGACCTCCAAAGCCAAATCATGCATTTTCAGGGGTCAAAAATGGAAAACTACATGAAAACAGAAATCTGGGCGCGGAACAGGGTTCATGGGCAGTCAAGGGTATTTCAGTCATTTCACATGTTACAGTGCTCGGATCTAGCTGAAATTTTGTAGGAAACTAGTTAACACCATTTGCCACAACTTTCATGTTTTAACCTAAGTCTTATTCTGCCTCTAACATGCTCGAATAAATCCGGTCAGAACAGGGCAGATTCAAAATCCTAACCTGGAATTTCCGCATAAAACCGAAATCTTCCGCAAACAACTTCAACTAACATATACAAGCTTCATTTTACACCATTACCAACCATCATATCATGATTAAACCATGATAATCATATAAAATCAGAAAAATCTCCATAAAATCAGAAATTTAGCTAACTTCACTCTAATCCATAAAATCTTCCATAAAATCACATATCTAACCACCACAAGTCATGAATTCACCATTATTGGAAACAAACAATGAATCTTTACACACCGTACCTTGATAACTCACAAAAGGTAGTAGCTTAGTGGTTCCTTCTCCAAAATAACTCCACCAAGACCTTGGAATCTCCTTAGTAACCAACTTTTATGGAGTGATTTGCAATTCCATCGGTTAAAACTCAAGATTGAAGTAAGAAAGTGGAGTGAAAGATGAAGGTTTTTCTCTCTCTCTTGCTCTCTAAGTTTCAGCCATGAGAAGGAAGAAATGGCTTGATTTTTGGTCAAATTTTGGTTTTAGTAAAGTTAAGGTAAGATGGTCAAAAGTCCAACTTTGAATAAGAAGGTGGCACATGTCACCTTTTGGTTTAAAACTTATCTTTTTGTCTCTCCAATACTAATCCATATACGTAACATCTAATTATCTCTTAGCACCTTGTAAAATAATATCACTTAATACAAAACTCCATCAAATTGTCAAAAATATATTGCATTTACCGCACCAGCGGGTCCCAAGTTCATAATACTCTTCAAAATTAACGTGGAATAACTTGTATCAAGAAAATGATTTGGAAACTATATTTACTTATAAAAATGTATAGAAAATCAAAATATGGAAGAAAGGTACAAAATTATAGACGAGGAAACAAAATAATGTCTAGAAAATATATAAAAATTTTCGGGTTCTCACACTCATTCTTTCGGGGCGTCACAAACTCCCCTCCTTAAAACAATGTCGTCCTCGACATTCCATCTTGTACCAATCAAGTCGAGACATCCTGCAAGAATCACTAATATTTCAAACCAAACCCACAGTCCGGCATCCTAAACATCAAGTCTAGGATACACTACAGAGATCGAAAGCCTAAACTCTGATACCACCTGTGACGCCCCAGCTTCTCCCAAGGGCGAACCCTAGGGTTCGGCGCGTCGCCTGCCCAACTCTCGTCGGGATTCACTCACTACAAACCTCAAACAAAATGCAAAATAAATCTCAAATTTTACATCAAATTCTCCAAGAATTACATATCGTAAGCGAAGCGCCCACGCTTCCGCTGCGCCACTCTGATCCTTGATACCAGCTATTATACAGGAGGAATTCCAAATCTAAACTGTACAAAATATAGGCCATCCAGTCACGTGAATAAGTACTACAAGCACTTCCTTTGCCTCGAGTCCTGTGGAGGGGAATAAAACAGTTTTGGGGTGAGTTAGAAGCTCAGTGAGTAACCAATAAAAGTAGTAAGAAAACATATTTCACAATAATGCATTTCGATGATGTCATGATTCAGTCATCAAATATCCGTTTATTGCTCTCGTGAGCCAGTGAAATCATTGCACTTAAACACCCAACGCTCAAATAGATCCTTTAACGTTTAACAATAAGAGGGAGCAACGTTGGTGTTCCAGATGATGTCATGAACTCATTGAAGTGGTGGAGACGTTGGTGTCCAGCACACGAATTCCAAACACTCATTTGAGCCAAAACATGGCATGGACCACATGCAAACACTCATGATATGAAATCGAGTAAATAATGCAAGAAAACGTTCAAAAGTAACTTTGGAAACAGTTTAGGGTCACTCACCTCCACGGCTCAGAAACCATCCATCATATATCATTGCCTTGCCCAAATCCAAACCCTTCAACTCAAACTCAAAACAATCAAATGCTTTCAAAGATCGGACAGCATATCCCCTTAAGTTCCTTACTTTTCCATCCTACAAGCAACATCATTTCATCTCAAATCAACCACATACACATCATAGACTATCAAATACACCTTTCGGCACAATATCCATAACTGAAGCTACACTTACCGGATTGAAACGAATCTTATGGCGTTTCGAAGCCAAGACATAAACCTACATTTATTATGAAGACCTCCAAAGCCAAATCATGCATTTTCAGGGGTCAAAAATGGAAAACTACATGAAAACAGAAATCTGGGCGCGGAACAGGGTTCATGGGCAGTCAAGGGTATTTCAGTCATTTCACATGTTACAGTGCTCGGATCTAGCTGAAATTTTGTAGGAAACTAGTTAACACCATTTGCCACAACTTTCATGTTTTAACCTAAGTCTTATTCTGCCTCTAACATGCTCGAATAAATCCGGTCAGAACAGGGCAGATTCAAAATACTAACCTGGAATTTCCGCATAAAACCGAAATCTTCCGCAAACAACTTCAACTAACATATACAAGCTTCATTTTACACCATTACCAACCATCATATCATGATTAAACCATGATAATCATATAAAATCAGAAAAATCTCCATAAAATCAGAAATTTAGCTAACTTCACTCTAATCCATAAAATCTTCCATAAAATCACATATCTAACCACCACAAGTCATGAATTCACCATTATTGGAAACAAACAATGAATCTTTACACACCGTACCTTGATAACTCACAAAAGGTAGTAGCTTAGTGGTTCCTTCTCCAAAATAACTCCACCAAGACCTTGGAATCTCCTTAGTAACCAACTTTTATGGAGTGATTTGCAATTCCATCGGTTAAAACTCAAGATTGAAGTAAGAAAGTGGAGTGAAAGATGAAGGTTTTTCTCTCTCTCTTGCTCTCTAAGTTTCAGCCATGAGAAGGAAGAAATGGCTTGATTTTTGGTCAAATTTTGGTTTTAGTAAAGTTAAGGTAAGATGGTCAAAAGTCCAACTTTGAATAAGAAGGTGGCACATGTCACCTTTTGGTTTAAAACTTATCTTTTTGTCTCTCCAATACTAATCCATATACGTAACATCTAATTATCTCTTAGCACCTTGTAAAATAATATCACTTAATACAAAACTCCATCAAATTGTCAAAAATATATTGCATTTACCGCACCAGCGGGTCCCAAGTTCATAATACTCTTCAAAATTAACGTGGAATAACTTGTATCAAGAAAATGATTTGGAAACTATATTTACTTATAAAAATGTATAGAAAATCAAAATATGGAAGAAAGGTACAAAATTATAGACGAGGAAACAAAATAATGTCTAGAAAATATATAAAAATTTTCGGGTTCTCACACTCATTCTTTCGGGGCGTCACAAACTCCCCTCCTTAAAACAATGTCGTCCTCGACATTCCATCTTGTACCAATCAAGTCGAGACATCCTGCAAGAATCACTAATATTTCAAACCAAACCCACAGTCCGGCATCCTAAACATCAAGTCTAGGATACACTACAGAGATCGAAAGCCTAAACTCTGATACCACCTGTGACGCCCCAGCTTCTCCCAAGGGCGAACCCTAGGGTTCGGCGCGTCGCCTGCCCAACTCTCGTCGGGATTCACTCACTACAAACCTCAAACAAAATGCAAAATAAATCTCAAATTTTACATCAAATTCTCCAAGAATTACATATCGTAAGCGAAGCGCCCACGCTTCCGCTGCGCCACTCTGATCCTTGATACCAGCTATTATACAGGAGGAATTCCAAATCTAAACTGTACAAAATATAGGCCATCCAGTCACGTGAATAAGTACTACAAGCACTTCCTTTGCCTCGAGTCCTGTGGAGGGGAATAAAACAGTTTTGGGGTGAGTTAGAAGCTCAGTGAGTAACCAATAAAAGTAGTAAGAAAACATATTTCACAATAATGCATTTCGATGATGTCATGATTCAGTCATCAAATATCCGTTTATTGCTCTCGTGAGCCAGTGAAATCATTGCACTTAAACACCCAACGCTCAAATAGATCCTTTAACGTTTAACAATAAGAGGGAGCAACGTTGGTGTTCCAGATGATGTCATGAACTCATTGAAGTGGTGGAGACGTTGGTGTCCAGCACACGAATTCCAAACACTCATTTGAGCCAAAACATGGCATGGACCACATGCAAACACTCATGATATGAAATCGAGTAAATAATGCAAGAAAACGTTCAAAAGTAACTTTGGAAACAGTTTAGGGTCACTCACCTCCACGGCTCAGAAACCATCCATCATATATCATTGCCTTGCCCAAATCCAAACCCTTCAACTCAAACTCAAAACAATCAAATGCTTTCAAAGATCGGACAGCATATCCCCTTAAGTTCCTTACTTTTCCATCCTACAAGCAACATCATTTCATCTCAAATCAACCACATACACATCATAGACTATCAAATACACCTTTCGGCACAATATCCATAACTGAAGCTACACTTACCGGATTGAAACGAATCTTATGGCGTTTCGAAGCCAAGACATAAACCTACATTTATTATGAAGACCTCCAAAGCCAAATCATGCATTTTCAGGGGTCAAAAATGGAAAACTACATGAAAACAGAAATCTGGGCGCGGAACAGGGTTCATGGGCAGTCAAGGGTATTTCAGTCATTTCACATGTTACAGTGCTCGGATCTAGCTGAAATTTTGTAGGAAACTAGTTAACACCATTTGCTACAACTTTCATGTTTTAACCTAAGTCTTATTCTGCCTCTAACATGCTCGAATAAATCCGGTCAGAACAGGGCAGATTCAAAATCCTAACCTGGAATTTCCGCATAAAACCGAAATCTTCCGCAAACAACTTCAACTAACATATACAAGCTTCATTTTACACCATTACCAACCATCATATCATGATTAAACCATGATAATCATATAAAATCAGAAAAATCTCCATAAAATCAGAAATTTAGCTAACTTCACTCTAATCCATAAAATCTTCCATAAAATCACATATCTAACCACCACAAGTCATGAATTCACCATTATTGGAAACAAACAATGAATCTTTACACACCGTACCTTGATAACTCACAAAAGGTAGTAGCTTAGTGGTTCCTTCTCCAAAATAACTCCACCAAGACCTTGGAATCTCCTTAGTAACCAACTTTTATGGAGTGATTTGCAATTCCATCGGTTAAAACTCAAGATTGAAGTAAGAAAGTGGAGTGAAAGATGAAGGTTTTTCTCTCTCTCTTGCTCTCTAAGTTTCAGCCATGAGAAGGAAGAAATGGCTTGATTTTTGGTCAAATTTTGGTTTTAGTAAAGTTAAGGTAAGATGGTCAAAAGTCCAACTTTGAATAAGAAGGTGGCACATGTCACCTTTTGGTTTAAAACTTATCTTTTTGTCTCTCCAATACTAATCCATATACGTAACATCTAATTATCTCTTAGCACCTTGTAAAATAATATCACTTAATACAAAACTCCATCAAATTGTCAAAAATATATTGCATTTACCGCACCAGCGGGTCCCAAGTTCATAATACTCTTCAAAATTAACGTGGAATAACTTGTATCAAGAAAATGATTTGGAAACTATATTTACTTATAAAAATGTATAGAAAATCAAAATATGGAAGAAAGGTACAAAATTATAGACGAGGAAACAAAATAATGTCTAGAAAATATATAAAAATTTTCGGGTTCTCACACTCATTCTTTCGGGGCGTCACAAACTCCCCTCCTTAAAACAATGTCGTCCTCGACATTCCATCTTGTACCAATCAAGTCGAGACATCCTGCAAGAATCACTAATATTTCAAACCAAACCCACAGTCCGGCATCCTAAACATCAAGTCTAGGATACACTACAGAGATCGAAAGCCTAAACTCTGATACCACCTGTGACGCCCCAGCTTCTCCCAAGGGCGAACCCTAGGGTTCGGCGCGTCGCCTGCCCAACTCTCGTCGGGATTCACTCACTACAAACCTCAAACAAAATGCAAAATAAATCTCAAATTTTACATCAAATTCTCCAAGAATTACATATCGTAAGCGAAGCGCCCACGCTTCCGCTGCGCCACTCTGATCCTTGATACCAGCTATTATACAGGAGGAATTCCAAATCTAAACTGTACAAAATATAGGCCATCCAGTCACGTGAATAAGTACTACAAGCACTTCCTTTGCCTCGAGTCCTGTGGAGGGGAATAAAACAGTTTTGGGGTGAGTTAGAAGCTCAGTGAGTAACCAATAAAAGTAGTAAGAAAACATATTTCACAATAATGCATTTCGATGATGTCATGATTCAGTCATCAAATATCCGTTTATTGCTCTCGTGAGCCAGTGAAATCATTGCACTTAAACACCCAACGCTCAAATAGATCCTTTAACGTTTAACAATAAGAGGGAGCAACGTTGGTGTTCCAGATGATGTCATGAACTCATTGAAGTGGTGGAGACGTTGGTGTCCAGCACACGAATTCCAAACACTCATTTGAGCCAAAACATGGCATGGACCACATGCAAACACTCATGATATGAAATCGAGTAAATAATGCAAGAAAACGTTCAAAAGTAACTTTGGAAACAGTTTAGGGTCACTCACCTCCACGGCTCAGAAACCATCCATCATATATCATTGCCTTGCCCAAATCCAAACCCTTCAACTCAAACTCAAAACAATCAAATGCTTTCAAAGATCGGACAGCATATCCCCTTAAGTTCCTTACTTTTCCATCCTACAAGCAACATCATTTCATCTCAAATCAACCACATACACATCATAGACTATCAAATACACCTTTCGGCACAATATCCATAACTGAAGCTACACTTACCGGATTGAAACGAATCTTATGGCGTTTCGAAGCCAAGACATAAACCTACATTTATTATGAAGACCTCCAAAGCCAAATCATGCATTTTCAGGGGTCAAAAATGGAAAACTACATGAAAACAGAAATCTGGGCGCGGAACAGGGTTCATGGGCAGTCAAGGGTATTTCAGTCATTTCACATGTTACAGTGCTCGGATCTAGCTGAAATTTTGTAGGAAACTAGTTAACACCATTTGCTACAACTTTCATGTTTTAACCTAAGTCTTATTCTGCCTCTAACATGCTCGAATAAATCCGGTCAGAACAGGGCAGATTCAAAATACTAACCTGGAATTTCCGCATAAAACCGAAATCTTCCGCAAACAACTTCAACTAACATATACAAGCTTCATTTTACACCATTACCAACCATCATATCATGATTAAACCATGATAATCATATAAAATCAGAAAAATCTCCATAAAATCAGAAATTTAGCTAACTTCACTCTAATCCATAAAATCTTCCATAAAATCACATATCTAACCACCACAAGTCATGAATTCACCATTATTGGAAACAAACAATGAATCTTTACACACCGTACCTTGATAACTCACAAAAGGTAGTAGCTTAGTGGTTCCTTCTCCAAAATAACTCCACCAAGACCTTGGAATCTCCTTAGTAACCAACTTTTATGGAGTGATTTGCAATTCCATCGGTTAAAACTCAAGATTGAAGTAAGAAAGTGGAGTGAAAGATGAAGGTTTTTCTCTCTCTCTTGCTCTCTAAGTTTCAGCCATGAGAAGGAAGAAATGGCTTGATTTTTGGTCAAATTTTGGTTTTAGTAAAGTTAAGGTAAGATGGTCAAAAGTCCAACTTTGAATAAGAAGGTGGCACATGTCACCTTTTGGTTTAAAACTTATCTTTTTGTCTCTCCAATACTAATCCATATACGTAACATCTAATTATCTCTTAGCACCTTGTAAAATAATATCACTTAATACAAAACTCCATCAAATTGTCAAAAATATATTGCATTTACCGCACCAGCGGGTCCCAAGTTCATAATACTCTTCAAAATTAACGTGGAATAACTTGTATCAAGAAAATGATTTGGAAACTATATTTACTTATAAAAATGTATAGAAAATCAAAATATGGAAGAAAGGTACAAAATTATAGACGAGGAAACAAAATAATGTCTAGAAAATATATAAAAATTTTCGGGTTCTCACACTCATTCTTTCGGGGCGTCACAAACTCCCCTCCTTAAAACAATGTCGTCCTCGACATTCCATCTTGTACCAATCAAGTCGAGACATCCTGCAAGAATCACTAATATTTCAAACCAAACCCACAGTCCGGCATCCTAAACATCAAGTCTAGGATACACTACAGAGATCGAAAGCCTAAACTCTGATACCACCTGTGACGCCCCAGCTTCTCCCAAGGGCGAACCCTAGGGTTCGGCGCGTCGCCTGCCCAACTCTCGTCGGGATTCACTCACTACAAACCTCAAACAAAATGCAAAATAAATCTCAAATTTTACATCAAATTCTCCAAGAATTACATATCGTAAGCGAAGCGCCCACGCTTCCGCTGCGCCACTCTGATCCTTGATACCAGCTATTATACAGGAGGAATTCCAAATCTAAACTGTACAAAATATAGGCCATCCAGTCACGTGAATAAGTACTACAAGCACTTCCTTTGCCTCGAGTCCTGTGGAGGGGAATAAAACAGTTTTGGGGTGAGTTAGAAGCTCAGTGAGTAACCAATAAAAGTAGTAAGAAAACATATTTCACAATAATGCATTTCGATGATGTCATGATTCAGTCATCAAATATCCGTTTATTGCTCTCGTGAGCCAGTGAAATCATTGCACTTAAACACCCAACGCTCAAATAGATCCTTTAACGTTTAACAATAAGAGGGAGCAACGTTGGTGTTCCAGATGATGTCATGAACTCATTGAAGTGGTGGAGACGTTGGTGTCCAGCACACGAATTCCAAACACTCATTTGAGCCAAAACATGGCATGGACCACATGCAAACACTCATGATATGAAATCGAGTAAATAATGCAAGAAAACGTTCAAAAGTAACTTTGGAAACAGTTTAGGGTCACTCACCTCCACGGCTCAGAAACCATCCATCATATATCATTGCCTTGCCCAAATCCAAACCCTTCAACTCAAACTCAAAACAATCAAATGCTTTCAAAGATCGGACAGCATATCCCCTTAAGTTCCTTACTTTTCCATCCTACAAGCAACATCATTTCATCTCAAATCAACCACATACACATCATAGACTATCAAATACACCTTTCGGCACAATATCCATAACTGAAGCTACACTTACCGGATTGAAACGAATCTTATGGCGTTTCGAAGCCAAGACATAAACCTACATTTATTATGAAGACCTCCAAAGCCAAATCATGCATTTTCAGGGGTCAAAAATGGAAAACTACATGAAAACAGAAATCTGGGCGCGGAACAGGGTTCATGGGCAGTCAAGGGTATTTCAGTCATTTCACATGTTACAGTGCTCGGATCTAGCTGAAATTTTGTAGGAAACTAGTTAACACCATTTGCTACAACTTTCATGTTTTAACCTAAGTCTTATTCTGCCTCTAACATGCTCGAATAAATCCGGTCAGAACAGGGCAGATTCAAAATCCTAACCTGGAATTTCCGCATAAAACCGAAATCTTCCGCAAACAACTTCAACTAACATATACAAGCTTCATTTTACACCATTACCAACCATCATATCATGATTAAACCATGATAATCATATAAAATCAGAAAAATCTCCATAAAATCAGAAATTTAGCTAACTTCACTCTAATCCATAAAATCTTCCATAAAATCACATATCTAACCACCACAAGTCATGAATTCACCATTATTGGAAACAAACAATGAATCTTTACACACCGTACCTTGATAACTCACAAAAGGTAGTAGCTTAGTGGTTCCTTCTCCAAAATAACTCCACCAAGACCTTGGAATCTCCTTAGTAACCAACTTTTATGGAGTGATTTGCAATTCCATCGGTTAAAACTCAAGATTGAAGTAAGAAAGTGGAGTGAAAGATGAAGGTTTTTCTCTCTCTCTTGCTCTCTAAGTTTCAGCCATGAGAAGGAAGAAATGGCTTGATTTTTGGTCAAATTTTGGTTTTAGTAAAGTTAAGGTAAGATGGTCAAAAGTCCAACTTTGAATAAGAAGGTGGCACATGTCACCTTTTGGTTTAAAACTTATCTTTTTGTCTCTCCAATACTAATCCATATACGTAACATCTAATTATCTCTTAGCACCTTGTAAAATAATATCACTTAATACAAAACTCCATCAAATTGTCAAAAATATATTGCATTTACCGCACCAGCGGGTCCCAAGTTCATAATACTCTTCAAAATTAACGTGGAATAACTTGTATCAAGAAAATGATTTGGAAACTATATTTACTTATAAAAATGTATAGAAAATCAAAATATGGAAGAAAGGTACAAAATTATAGACGAGGAAACAAAATAATGTCTAGAAAATATATAAAAATTTTCGGGTTCTCACACTCATTCTTTCGGGGCGTCACAAACTCCCCTCCTTAAAACAATGTCGTCCTCGACATTCCATCTTGTACCAATCAAGTCGAGACATCCTGCAAGAATCACTAATATTTCAAACCAAACCCACAGTCCGGCATCCTAAACATCAAGTCTAGGATACACTACAGAGATCGAAAGCCTAAACTCTGATACCACCTGTGACGCCCCAGCTTCTCCCAAGGGCGAACCCTAGGGTTCGGCGCGTCGCCTGCCCAACTCTCGTCGGGATTCACTCACTACAAACCTCAAACAAAATGCAAAATAAATCTCAAATTTTACATCAAATTCTCCAAGAATTACATATCGTAAGCGAAGCGCCCACGCTTCCGCTGCGCCACTCTGATCCTTGATACCAGCTATTATACAGGAGGAATTCCAAATCTAAACTGTACAAAATATAGGCCATCCAGTCACGTGAATAAGTACTACAAGCACTTCCTTTGCCTCGAGTCCTGTGGAGGGGAATAAAACAGTTTTGGGGTGAGTTAGAAGCTCAGTGAGTAACCAATAAAAGTAGTAAGAAAACATATTTCACAATAATGCATTTCGATGATGTCATGATTCAGTCATCAAATATCCGTTTATTGCTCTCGTGAGCCAGTGAAATCATTGCACTTAAACACCCAACGCTCAAATAGATCCTTTAACGTTTAACAATAAGAGGGAGCAACGTTGGTGTTCCAGATGATGTCATGAACTCATTGAAGTGGTGGAGACGTTGGTGTCCAGCACACGAATTCCAAACACTCATTTGAGCCAAAACATGGCATGGACCACATGCAAACACTCATGATATGAAATCGAGTAAATAATGCAAGAAAACGTTCAAAAGTAACTTTGGAAACAGTTTAGGGTCACTCACCTCCACGGCTCAGAAACCATCCATCATATATCATTGCCTTGCCCAAATCCAAACCCTTCAACTCAAACTCAAAACAATCAAATGCTTTCAAAGATCGGACAGCATATCCCCTTAAGTTCCTTACTTTTCCATCCTACAAGCAACATCATTTCATCTCAAATCAACCACATACACATCATAGACTATCAAATACACCTTTCGGCACAATATCCATAACTGAAGCTACACTTACCGGATTGAAACGAATCTTATGGCGTTTCGAAGCCAAGACATAAACCTACATTTATTATGAAGACCTCCAAAGCCAAATCATGCATTTTCAGGGGTCAAAAATGGAAAACTACATGAAAACAGAAATCTGGGCGCGGAACAGGGTTCATGGGCAGTCAAGGGTATTTCAGTCATTTCACATGTTACAGTGCTCGGATCTAGCTGAAATTTTGTAGGAAACTAGTTAACACCATTTGCTACAACTTTCATGTTTTAACCTAAGTCTTATTCTGCCTCTAACATGCTCGAATAAATCCGGTCAGAACAGGGCAGATGCAAAATCCTAACCTGGAATTTCCGCATAAAACCGAAATCTTCCGCAAACAACTTCAACTAACATATACAAGCTTCATTTTACACCATTACCAACCATCATATCATGATTAAACCATGATAATCATATAAAATCAGAAAAATCTCCATAAAATCAGAAATTTAGCTAACTTCACTCTAATCCATAAAATCTTCCATAAAATCACATATCTAACCACCACAAGTCATGAATTCACCATTATTGGAAACAAACAATGAATCTTTACACACCGTACCTTGATAACTCACAAAAGGTAGTAGCTTAGTGGTTCCTTCTCCAAAATAACTCCACCAAGACCTTGGAATCTCCTTAGTAACCAACTTTTATGGAGTGATTTGCAATTCCATCGGTTAAAACTCAAGATTGAAGTAAGAAAGTGGAGTGAAAGATGAAGGTTTTTCTCTCTCTCTTGCTCTCTAAGTTTCAGCCATGAGAAGGAAGAAATGGCTTGATTTTTGGTCAAATTTTGGTTTTAGTAAAGTTAAGGTAAGATGGTCAAAAGTCCAACTTTGAATAAGAAGGTGGCACATGTCACCTTTTGGTTTAAAACTTATCTTTTTGTCTCTCCAATACTAATCCATATACGTAACATCTAATTATCTCTTAGCACCTTGTAAAATAATATCACTTAATACAAAACTCCATCAAATTGTCAAAAATATATTGCATTTACCGCACCAGCGGGTCCCAAGTTCATAATACTCTTCAAAATTAACGTGGAATAACTTGTATCAAGAAAATGATTTGGAAACTATATTTACTTATAAAAATGTATAGAAAATCAAAATATGGAAGAAAGGTACAAAATTATAGACGAGGAAACAAAATAATGTCTAGAAAATATATAAAAATTTTCGGGTTCTCACACTCATTCTTTCGGGGCGTCACAAACTCCCCTCCTTAAAACAATGTCGTCCTCGACATTCCATCTTGTACCAATCAAGTCGAGACATCCTGCAAGAATCACTAATATTTCAAACCAAACCCACAGTCCGGCATCCTAAACATCAAGTCTAGGATACACTACAGAGATCGAAAGCCTAAACTCTGATACCACCTGTGACGCCCCAGCTTCTCCCAAGGGCGAACCCTAGGGTTCGGCGCGTCGCCTGCCCAACTCTCGTCGGGATTCACTCACTACAAACCTCAAACAAAATGCAAAATAAATCTCAAATTTTACATCAAATTCTCCAAGAATTACATATCGTAAGCGAAGCGCCCACGCTTCCGCTGCGCCACTCTGATCCTTGATACCAGCTATTATACAGGAGGAATTCCAAATCTAAACTGTACAAAATATAGGCCATCCAGTCACGTGAATAAGTACTACAAGCACTTCCTTTGCCTCGAGTCCTGTGGAGGGGAATAAAACAGTTTTGGGGTGAGTTAGAAGCTCAGTGAGTAACCAATAAAAGTAGTAAGAAAACATATTTCACAATAATGCATTTCGATGATGTCATGATTCAGTCATCAAATATCCGTTTATTGCTCTCGTGAGCCAGTGAAATCATTGCACTTAAACACCCAACGCTCAAATAGATCCTTTAACGTTTAACAATAAGAGGGAGCAACGTTGGTGTTCCAGATGATGTCATGAACTCATTGAAGTGGTGGAGACGTTGGTGTCCAGCACACGAATTCCAAACACTCATTTGAGCCAAAACATGGCATGGACCACATGCAAACACTCATGATATGAAATCGAGTAAATAATGCAAGAAAACGTTCAAAAGTAACTTTGGAAACAGTTTAGGGTCACTCACCTCCACGGCTCAGAAACCATCCATCATATATCATTGCCTTGCCCAAATCCAAACCCTTCAACTCAAACTCAAAACAATCAAATGCTTTCAAAGATCGGACAGCATATCCCCTTAAGTTCCTTACTTTTCCATCCTACAAGCAACATCATTTCATCTCAAATCAACCACATACACATCATAGACTATCAAATACACCTTTCGGCACAATATCCATAACTGAAGCTACACTTACCGGATTGAAACGAATCTTATGGCGTTTCGAAGCCAAGACATAAACCTACATTTATTATGAAGACCTCCAAAGCCAAATCATGCATTTTCAGGGGTCAAAAATGGAAAACTACATGAAAACAGAAATCTGGGCGCGGAACAGGGTTCATGGGCAGTCAAGGGTATTTCAGTCATTTCACATGTTACAGTGCTCGGATCTAGCTGAAATTTTGTAGGAAACTAGTTAACACCATTTGCCAACAACTTTCATGTTTTAACCTAAGTCTTATTCTGCCTCTAACATGCTCGAATAAATCCGGTCAGAACAGGGCAGATTCAAAATACTAACCTGGAATTTCCGCATAAAACCGAAATCTTCCGCAAACAACTTCAACTAACATATACAAGCTTCATTTTACACCATTACCAACCATCATATCATGATTAAACCATGATAATCATATAAAATCAGAAAAATCTCCATAAAATCAGAAATTTAGCTAATTTCACTCTAATCCATAAAATCTTCCATAAAATCACATATCTAACCACCACAAGTCATGAATTCACCATTATTGGAAACAAACAATGAATCTTTACACACCGTACCTTGATAACTCACAAAAGGTAGTAGCTTAGTGGTTCCTTCTCCAAAATAACTCCACCAAGACCTTGGAATCTCCTTAGTAACCAACTTTTATGGAGTGATTTGCAATTCCATCGGTTAAAACTCAAGATTGAAGTAAGAAAGTGGAGTGAAAGATGAAGGTTTTTCTCTCTCTCTTGCTCTCTAAGTTTCAGCCATGAGAAGGAAGAAATGGCTTGATTTTTGGTCAAATTTTGGTTTTAGTAAAGTTAAGGTAAGATGGTCAAAAGTCCAACTTTGAATAAGAAGGTGGCACATGTCACCTTTTGGTTTAAAACTTATCTTTTTGTCTCTCCAATACTAATCCATATACGTAACATCTAATTATCTCTTAGCACCTTGTAAAATAATATCACTTAATACAAAACTCCATCAAATTGTCAAAAATATATTGCATTTACCGCACCAGCGGGTCCCAAGTTCATAATACTCTTCAAAATTAACGTGGAATAACTTGTATCAAGAAAATGATTTGGAAACTATATTTACTTATAAAAATGTATAGAAAATCAAAATATGGAAGAAAGGTACAAAATTATAGACGAGGAAACAAAATAATGTCTAGAAAATATATAAAAATTTTCGGGTTCTCACACTCATTCTTTCGGGGCGTCACAAACTCCCCTCCTTAAAACAATGTCGTCCTCGACATTCCATCTTGTACCAATCAAGTCGAGACATCCTGCAAGAATCACTAATATTTCAAACCAAACCCACAGTCCGGCATCCTAAACATCAAGTCTAGGATACACTACAGAGATCGAAAGCCTAAACTCTGATACCACCTGTGACGCCCCAGCTTCTCCCAAGGGCGAACCCTAGGGTTCGGCGCGTCGCCTGCCCAACTCTCGTCGGGATTCACTCACTACAAACCTCAAACAAAATGCAAAATAAATCTCAAATTTTACATCAAATTCTCCAAGAATTACATATCGTAAGCGAAGCGCCCACGCTTCCGCTGCGCCACTCTGATCCTTGATACCAGCTATTATACAGGAGGAATTCCAAATCTAAACTGTACAAAATATAGGCCATCCAGTCACGTGAATAAGTACTACAAGCACTTCCTTTGCCTCGAGTCCTGTGGAGGGGAATAAAACAGTTTTGGGGTGAGTTAGAAGCTCAGTGAGTAACCAATAAAAGTAGTAAGAAAACATATTTCACAATAATGCATTTCGATGATGTCATGATTCAGTCATCAAATATCCGTTTATTGCTCTCGTGAGCCAGTGAAATCATTGCACTTAAACACCCAACGCTCAAATAGATCCTTTAACGTTTAACAATAAGAGGGAGCAACGTTGGTGTTCCAGATGATGTCATGAACTCATTGAAGTGGTGGAGACGTTGGTGTCCAGCACACGAATTCCAAACACTCATTTGAGCCAAAACATGGCATGGACCACATGCAAACACTCATGATATGAAATCGAGTAAATAATGCAAGAAAACGTTCAAAAGTAACTTTGGAAACAGTTTAGGGTCACTCACCTCCACGGCTCAGAAACCATCCATCATATATCATTGCCTTGCCCAAATCCAAACCCTTCAACTCAAACTCAAAACAATCAAATGCTTTCAAAGATCGGACAGCATATCCCCTTAAGTTCCTTACTTTTCCATCCTACAAGCAACATCATTTCATCTCAAATCAACCACATACACATCATAGACTATCAAATACACCTTTCGGCACAATATCCATAACTGAAGCTACACTTACCGGATTGAAACGAATCTTATGGCGTTTCGAAGCCAAGACATAAACCTACATTTATTATGAAGACCTCCAAAGCCAAATCATGCATTTTCAGGGGTCAAAAATGGAAAACTACATGAAAACAGAAATCTGGGCGCGGAACAGGGTTCATGGGCAGTCAAGGGTATTTCAGTCATTTCACATGTTACAGTGCTCGGATCTAGCTGAAATTTTGTAGGAAACTAGTTAACACCATTTGCTACAACTTTCATGTTTTAACCTAAGTCTTATTCTGCCTCTAACATGCTCGAATAAATCCGGTCAGAACAGGGCAGATTCAAAATCCTAACCTGGAATTTCCGCATAAAACCGAAATCTTCCGCAAACAACTTCAACTAACATATACAAGCTTCATTTTACACCATTACCAACCATCATATCATGATTAAACCATGATAATCATATAAAATCAGAAAAATCTCCATAAAATCAGAAATTTAGCTAACTTCACTCTAATCCATAAAATCTTCCATAAAATCACATATCTAACCACCACAAGTCATGAATTCACCATTATTGGAAACAAACAATGAATCTTTACACACCGTACCTTGATAACTCACAAAAGGTAGTAGCTTAGTGGTTCCTTCTCCAAAATAACTCCACCAAGACCTTGGAATCTCCTTAGTAACCAACTTTTATGGAGTGATTTGCAATTCCATCGGTTAAAACTCAAGATTGAAGTAAGAAAGTGGAGTGAAAGATGAAGGTTTTTCTCTCTCTCTTGCTCTCTAAGTTTCAGCCATGAGAAGGAAGAAATGGCTTGATTTTTGGTCAAATTTTGGTTTTAGTAAAGTTAAGGTAAGATGGTCAAAAGTCCAACTTTGAATAAGAAGGTGGCACATGTCACCTTTTGGTTTAAAACTTATCTTTTTGTCTCTCCAATACTAATCCATATACGTAACATCTAATTATCTCTTAGCACCTTGTAAAATAATATCACTTAATACAAAACTCCATCAAATTGTCAAAAATATATTGCATTTACCGCACCAGCGGGTCCCAAGTTCATAATACTCTTCAAAATTAACGTGGAATAACTTGTATCAAGAAAATGATTTGGAAACTATATTTACTTATAAAAATGTATAGAAAATCAAAATATGGAAGAAAGGTACAAAATTATAGACGAGGAAACAAAATAATGTCTAGAAAATATATAAAAATTTTCGGGTTCTCACACTCATTCTTTCGGGGCGTCACAAACTCCCCTCCTTAAAACAATGTCGTCCTCGACATTCCATCTTGTACCAATCAAGTCGAGACATCCTGCAAGAATCACTAATATTTCAAACCAAACCCACAGTCCGGCATCCTAAACATCAAGTCTAGGATACACTACAGAGATCGAAAGCCTAAACTCTGATACCACCTGTGACGCCCCAGCTTCTCCCAAGGGCGAACCCTAGGGTTCGGCGCGTCGCCTGCCCAACTCTCGTCGGGATTCACTCACTACAAACCTCAAACAAAATGCAAAATAAATCTCAAATTTTACATCAAATTCTCCAAGAATTACATATCGTAAGCGAAGCGCCCACGCTTCCGCTGCGCCACTCTGATCCTTGATACCAGCTATTATACAGGAGGAATTCCAAATCTAAACTGTACAAAATATAGGCCATCCAGTCACGTGAATAAGTACTACAAGCACTTCCTTTGCCTCGAGTCCTGTGGAGGGGAATAAAACAGTTTTGGGGTGAGTTAGAAGCTCAGTGAGTAACCAATAAAAGTAGTAAGAAAACATATTTCACAATAATGCATTTCGATGATGTCATGATTCAGTCATCAAATATCCGTTTATTGCTCTCGTGAGCCAGTGAAATCATTGCACTTAAACACCCAACGCTCAAATAGATCCTTTAACGTTTAACAATAAGAGGGAGCAACGTTGGTGTTCCAGATGATGTCATGAACTCATTGAAGTGGTGGAGACGTTGGTGTCCAGCACACGAATTCCAAACACTCATTTGAGCCAAAACATGGCATGGACCACATGCAAACACTCATGATATGAAATCGAGTAAATAATGCAAGAAAACGTTCAAAAGTAACTTTGGAAACAGTTTAGGGTCACTCACCTCCACGGCTCAGAAACCATCCATCATATATCATTGCCTTGCCCAAATCCAAACCCTTCAACTCAAACTCAAAACAATCAAATGCTTTCAAAGATCGGACAGCATATCCCCTTAAGTTCCTTACTTTTCCATCCTACAAGCAACATCATTTCATCTCAAATCAACCACATACACATCATAGACTATCAAATACACCTTTCGGCACAATATCCATAACTGAAGCTACACTTACCGGATTGAAACGAATCTTATGGCGTTTCGAAGCCAAGACATAAACCTACATTTATTATGAAGACCTCCAAAGCCAAATCATGCATTTTCAGGGGTCAAAAATGGAAAACTACATGAAAACAGAAATCTGGGCGCGGAACAGGGTTCATGGGCAGTCAAGGGTATTTCAGTCATTTCACATGTTACAGTGCTCGGATCTAGCTGAAATTTTGTAGGAAACTAGTTAACACCATTTGCCACAACTTTCATGTTTTAACCTAAGTCTTATTCTGCCTCTAACATGCTCGAATAAATCCGGTCAGAACAGGGCAGATTCAAAATACTAACCTGGAATTTCCGCATAAAACCGAAATCTTCCGCAAACAACTTCAACTAACATATACAAGCTTCATTTTACACCATTACCAACCATCATATCATGATTAAACCATGATAATCATATAAAATCAGAAAAATCTCCATAAAATCAGAAATTTAGCTAACTTCACTCTAATCCATAAAATCTTCCATAAAATCACATATCTAACCACCACAAGTCATGAATTCACCATTATTGGAAACAAACAATGAATCTTTACACACCGTACCTTGATAACTCACAAAAGGTAGTAGCTTAGTGGTTCCTTCTCCAAAATAACTCCACCAAGACCTTGGAATCTCCTTAGTAACCAACTTTTATGGAGTGATTTGCAATTCCATCGGTTAAAACTCAAGATTGAAGTAAGAAAGTGGAGTGAAAGATGAAGGTTTTTCTCTCTCTCTTGCTCTCTAAGTTTCAGCCATGAGAAGGAAGAAATGGCTTGATTTTTGGTCAAATTTTGGTTTTAGTAAAGTTAAGGTAAGATGGTCAAAAGTCCAACTTTGAATAAGAAGGTGGCACATGTCACCTTTTGGTTTAAAACTTATCTTTTTGTCTCTCCAATACTAATCCATATACGTAACATCTAATTATCTCTTAGCACCTTGTAAAATAATATCACTTAATACAAAACTCCATCAAATTGTCAAAAATATATTGCATTTACCGCACCAGCGGGTCCCAAGTTCATAATACTCTTCAAAATTAACGTGGAATAACTTGTATCAAGAAAATGATTTGGAAACTATATTTACTTATAAAAATGTATAGAAAATCAAAATATGGAAGAAAGGTACAAAATTATAGACGAGGAAACAAAATAATGTCTAGAAAATATATAAAAATTTTCGGGTTCTCACACTCATTCTTTCGGGGCGTCACAAACTCCCCTCCTTAAAACAATGTCGTCCTCGACATTCCATCTTGTACCAATCAAGTCGAGACATCCTGCAAGAATCACTAATATTTCAAACCAAACCCACAGTCCGGCATCCTAAACATCAAGTCTAGGATACACTACAGAGATCGAAAGCCTAAACTCTGATACCACCTGTGACGCCCCAGCTTCTCCCAAGGGCGAACCCTAGGGTTCGGCGCGTCGCCTGCCCAACTCTCGTCGGGATTCACTCACTACAAACCTCAAACAAAATGCAAAATAAATCTCAAATTTTACATCAAATTCTCCAAGAATTACATATCGTAAGCGAAGCGCCCACGCTTCCGCTGCGCCACTCTGATCCTTGATACCAGCTATTATACAGGAGGAATTCCAAATCTAAACTGTACAAAATATAGGCCATCCAGTCACGTGAATAAGTACTACAAGCACTTCCTTTGCCTCGAGTCCTGTGGAGGGGAATAAAACAGTTTTGGGGTGAGTTAGAAGCTCAGTGAGTAACCAATAAAAGTAGTAAGAAAACATATTTCACAATAATGCATTTCGATGATGTCATGATTCAGTCATCAAATATCCGTTTATTGCTCTCGTGAGCCAGTGAAATCATTGCACTTAAACACCCAACGCTCAAATAGATCCTTTAACGTTTAACAATAAGAGGGAGCAACGTTGGTGTTCCAGATGATGTCATGAACTCATTGAAGTGGTGGAGACGTTGGTGTCCAGCACACGAATTCCAAACACTCATTTGAGCCAAAACATGGCATGGACCACATGCAAACACTCATGATATGAAATCGAGTAAATAATGCAAGAAAACGTTCAAAAGTAACTTTGGAAACAGTTTAGGGTCACTCACCTCCACGGCTCAGAAACCATCCATCATATATCATTGCCTTGCCCAAATCCAAACCCTTCAACTCAAACTCAAAACAATCAAATGCTTTCAAAGATCGGACAGCATATCCCCTTAAGTTCCTTACTTTTCCATCCTACAAGCAACATCATTTCATCTCAAATCAACCACATACACATCATAGACTATCAAATACACCTTTCGGCACAATATCCATAACTGAAGCTACACTTACCGGATTGAAACGAATCTTATGGCGTTTCGAAGCCAAGACATAAACCTACATTTATTATGAAGACCTCCAAAGCCAAATCATGCATTTTCAGGGGTCAAAAATGGAAAACTACATGAAAACAGAAATCTGGGCGCGGAACAGGGTTCATGGGCAGTCAAGGGTATTTCAGTCATTTCACATGTTACAGTGCTCGGATCTAGCTGAAATTTTGTAGGAAACTAGTTAACACCATTTGCCACAACTTTCATGTTTTAACCTAAGTCTTATTCTGCCTCTAACATGCTCGAATAAATCCGGTCAGAACAGGGCAGATTCAAAATACTAACCTGGAATTTCCGCATAAAACCGAAATCTTCCGCAAACAACTTCAACTAACATATACAAGCTTCATTTTACACCATTACCAACCATCATATCATGATTAAACCATGATAATCATATAAAATCAGAAAAATCTCCATAAAATCAGAAATTTAGCTAACTTCACTCTAATCCATAAAATCTTCCATAAAATCACATATCTAACCACCACAAGTCATGAATTCACCATTATTGGAAACAAACAATGAATCTTTACACACCGTACCTTGATAACTCACAAAAGGTAGTAGCTTAGTGGTTCCTTCTCCAAAATAACTCCACCAAGACCTTGGAATCTCCTTAGTAACCAACTTTTATGGAGTGATTTGCAATTCCATCGGTTAAAACTCAAGATTGAAGTAAGAAAGTGGAGTGAAAGATGAAGGTTTTTCTCTCTCTCTTGCTCTCTAAGTTTCAGCCATGAGAAGGAAGAAATGGCTTGATTTTTGGTCAAATTTTGGTTTTAGTAAAGTTAAGGTAAGATGGTCAAAAGTCCAACTTTGAATAAGAAGGTGGCACATGTCACCTTTTGGTTTAAAACTTATCTTTTTGTCTCTCCAATACTAATCCATATACGTAACATCTAATTATCTCTTAGCACCTTGTAAAATAATATCACTTAATACAAAACTCCATCAAATTGTCAAAAATATATTGCATTTACCGCACCAGCGGGTCCCAAGTTCATAATACTCTTCAAAATTAACGTGGAATAACTTGTATCAAGAAAATGATTTGGAAACTATATTTACTTATAAAAATGTATAGAAAATCAAAATATGGAAGAAAGGTACAAAATTATAGACGAGGAAACAAAATAATGTCTAGAAAATATATAAAAATTTTCGGGTTCTCACACTCATTCTTTCGGGGCGTCACAAACTCCCCTCCTTAAAACAATGTCGTCCTCGACATTCCATCTTGTACCAATCAAGTCGAGACATCCTGCAAGAATCACTAATATTTCAAACCAAACCCACAGTCCGGCATCCTAAACATCAAGTCTAGGATACACTACAGAGATCGAAAGCCTAAACTCTGATACCACCTGTGACGCCCCAGCTTCTCCCAAGGGCGAACCCTAGGGTTCGGCGCGTCGCCTGCCCAACTCTCGTCGGGATTCACTCACTACAAACCTCAAACAAAATGCAAAATAAATCTCAAATTTTACATCAAATTCTCCAAGAATTACATATCGTAAGCGAAGCGCCCACGCTTCCGCTGCGCCACTCTGATCCTTGATACCAGCTATTATACAGGAGGAATTCCAAATCTAAACTGTACAAAATATAGGCCATCCAGTCACGTGAATAAGTACTACAAGCACTTCCTTTGCCTCGAGTCCTGTGGAGGGGAATAAAACAGTTTTGGGGTGAGTTAGAAGCTCAGTGAGTAACCAATAAAAGTAGTAAGAAAACATATTTCACAATAATGCATTTCGATGATGTCATGATTCAGTCATCAAATATCCGTTTATTGCTCTCGTGAGCCAGTGAAATCATTGCACTTAAACACCCAACGCTCAAATAGATCCTTTAACGTTTAACAATAAGAGGGAGCAACGTTGGTGTTCCAGATGATGTCATGAACTCATTGAAGTGGTGGAGACGTTGGTGTCCAGCACACGAATTCCAAACACTCATTTGAGCCAAAACATGGCATGGACCACATGCAAACACTCATGATATGAAATCGAGTAAATAATGCAAGAAAACGTTCAAAAGTAACTTTGGAAACAGTTTAGGGTCACTCACCTCCACGGCTCAGAAACCATCCATCATATATCATTGCCTTGCCCAAATCCAAACCCTTCAACTCAAACTCAAAACAATCAAATGCTTTCAAAGATCGGACAGCATATCCCCTTAAGTTCCTTACTTTTCCATCCTACAAGCAACATCATTTCATCTCAAATCAACCACATACACATCATAGACTATCAAATACACCTTTCGGCACAATATCCATAACTGAAGCTACACTTACCGGATTGAAACGAATCTTATGGCGTTTCGAAGCCAAGACATAAACCTACATTTATTATGAAGACCTCCAAAGCCAAATCATGCATTTTCAGGGGTCAAAAATGGAAAACTACATGAAAACAGAAATCTGGGCGCGGAACAGGGTTCATGGGCAGTCAAGGGTATTTCAGTCATTTCACATGTTACAGTGCTCGGATCTAGCTGAAATTTTGTAGGAAACTAGTTAACACCATTTGCCACAACTTTCATGTTTTAACCTAAGTCTTATTCTGCCTCTAACATGCTCGAATAAATCCGGTCAGAACAGGGCAGATTCAAAATACTAACCTGGAATTTCCGCATAAAACCGAAATCTTCCGCAAACAACTTCAACTAACATATACAAGCTTCATTTTACACCATTACCAACCATCATATCATGATTAAACCATGATAATCATATAAAATCAGAAAAATCTCCATAAAATCAGAAATTTAGCTAACTTCACTCTAATCCATAAAATCTTCCATAAAATCACATATCTAACCACCACAAGTCATGAATTCACCATTATTGGAAACAAACAATGAATCTTTACACACCGTACCTTGATAACTCACAAAAGGTAGTAGCTTAGTGGTTCCTTCTCCAAAATAACTCCACCAAGACCTTGGAATCTCCTTAGTAACCAACTTTTATGGAGTGATTTGCAATTCCATCGGTTAAAACTCAAGATTGAAGTAAGAAAGTGGAGTGAAAGATGAAGGTTTTTCTCTCTCTCTTGCTCTCTAAGTTTCAGCCATGAGAAGGAAGAAATGGCTTGATTTTTGGTCAAATTTTGGTTTTAGTAAAGTTAAGGTAAGATGGTCAAAAGTCCAACTTTGAATAAGAAGGTGGCACATGTCACCTTTTGGTTTAAAACTTATCTTTTTGTCTCTCCAATACTAATCCATATACGTAACATCTAATTATCTCTTAGCACCTTGTAAAATAATATCACTTAATACAAAACTCCATCAAATTGTCAAAAATATATTGCATTTACCGCACCAGCGGGTCCCAAGTTCATAATACTCTTCAAAATTAACGTGGAATAACTTGTATCAAGAAAATGATTTGGAAACTATATTTACTTATAAAAATGTATAGAAAATCAAAATATGGAAGAAAGGTACAAAATTATAGACGAGGAAACAAAATAATGTCTAGAAAATATATAAAAATTTTCGGGTTCTCACACTCATTCTTTCGGGGCGTCACAAACTCCCCTCCTTAAAACAATGTCGTCCTCGACATTCCATCTTGTACCAATCAAGTCGAGACATCCTGCAAGAATCACTAATATTTCAAACCAAACCCACAGTCCGGCATCCTAAACATCAAGTCTAGGATACACTACAGAGATCGAAAGCCTAAACTCTGATACCACCTGTGACGCCCCAGCTTCTCCCAAGGGCGAACCCTAGGGTTCGGCGCGTCGCCTGCCCAACTCTCGTCGGGATTCACTCACTACAAACCTCAAACAAAATGCAAAATAAATCTCAAATTTTACATCAAATTCTCCAAGAATTACATATCGTAAGCGAAGCGCCCACGCTTCCGCTGCGCCACTCTGATCCTTGATACCAGCTATTATACAGGAGGAATTCCAAATCTAAACTGTACAAAATATAGGCCATCCAGTCACGTGAATAAGTACTACAAGCACTTCCTTTGCCTCGAGTCCTGTGGAGGGGAATAAAACAGTTTTGGGGTGAGTTAGAAGCTCAGTGAGTAACCAATAAAAGTAGTAAGAAAACATATTTCACAATAATGCATTTCGATGATGTCATGATTCAGTCATCAAATATCCGTTTATTGCTCTCGTGAGCCAGTGAAATCATTGCACTTAAACACCCAACGCTCAAATAGATCCTTTAACGTTTAACAATAAGAGGGAGCAACGTTGGTGTTCCAGATGATGTCATGAACTCATTGAAGTGGTGGAGACGTTGGTGTCCAGCACACGAATTCCAAACACTCATTTGAGCCAAAACATGGCATGGACCACATGCAAACACTCATGATATGAAATCGAGTAAATAATGCAAGAAAACGTTCAAAAGTAACTTTGGAAACAGTTTAGGGTCACTCACCTCCACGGCTCAGAAACCATCCATCATATATCATTGCCTTGCCCAAATCCAAACCCTTCAACTCAAACTCAAAACAATCAAATGCTTTCAAAGATCGGACAGCATATCCCCTTAAGTTCCTTACTTTTCCATCCTACAAGCAACATCATTTCATCTCAAATCAACCACATACACATCATAGACTATCAAATACACCTTTCGGCACAATATCCATAACTGAAGCTACACTTACCGGATTGAAACGAATCTTATGGCGTTTCGAAGCCAAGACATAAACCTACATTTATTATGAAGACCTCCAAAGCCAAATCATGCATTTTCAGGGGTCAAAAATGGAAAACTACATGAAAACAGAAATCTGGGCGCGGAACAGGGTTCATGGGCAGTCAAGGGTATTTCAGTCATTTCACATGTTACAGTGCTCGGATCTAGCTGAAATTTTGTAGGAAACTAGTTAACACCATTTGCTACAACTTTCATGTTTTAACCTAAGTCTTATTCTGCCTCTAACATGCTCGAATAAATCCGGTCAGAACAGGGCAGATTCAAAATCCTAACCTGGAATTTCCGCATAAAACCGAAATCTTCCGCAAACAACTTCAACTAACATATACAAGCTTCATTTTACACCATTACCAACCATCATATCATGATTAAACCATGATAATCATATAAAATCAGAAAAATCTCCATAAAATCAGAAATTTAGCTAACTTCACTCTAATCCATAAAATCTTCCATAAAATCACATATCTAACCACCACAAGTCATGAATTCACCATTATTGGAAACAAACAATGAATCTTTACACACCGTACCTTGATAACTCACAAAAGGTAGTAGCTTAGTGGTTCCTTCTCCAAAATAACTCCACCAAGACCTTGGAATCTCCTTAGTAACCAACTTTTATGGAGTGATTTGCAATTCCATCGGTTAAAACTCAAGATTGAAGTAAGAAAGTGGAGTGAAAGATGAAGGTTTTTCTCTCTCTCTTGCTCTCTAAGTTTCAGCCATGAGAAGGAAGAAATGGCTTGATTTTTGGTCAAATTTTGGTTTTAGTAAAGTTAAGGTAAGATGGTCAAAAGTCCAACTTTGAATAAGAAGGTGGCACATGTCACCTTTTGGTTTAAAACTTATCTTTTTGTCTCTCCAATACTAATCCATATACGTAACATCTAATTATCTCTTAGCACCTTGTAAAATAATATCACTTAATACAAAACTCCATCAAATTGTCAAAAATATATTGCATTTACCGCACCAGCGGGTCCCAAGTTCATAATACTCTTCAAAATTAACGTGGAATAACTTGTATCAAGAAAATGATTTGGAAACTATATTTACTTATAAAAATGTATAGAAAATCAAAATATGGAAGAAAGGTACAAAATTATAGACGAGGAAACAAAATAATGTCTAGAAAATATATAAAAATTTTCGGGTTCTCACACTCATTCTTTCGGGGCGTCACAAACTCCCCTCCTTAAAACAATGTCGTCCTCGACATTCCATCTTGTACCAATCAAGTCGAGACATCCTGCAAGAATCACTAATATTTCAAACCAAACCCACAGTCCGGCATCCTAAACATCAAGTCTAGGATACACTACAGAGATCGAAAGCCTAAACTCTGATACCACCTGTGACGCCCCAGCTTCTCCCAAGGGCGAACCCTAGGGTTCGGCGCGTCGCCTGCCCAACTCTCGTCGGGATTCACTCACTACAAACCTCAAACAAAATGCAAAATAAATCTCAAATTTTACATCAAATTCTCCAAGAATTACATATCGTAAGCGAAGCGCCCACGCTTCCGCTGCGCCACTCTGATCCTTGATACCAGCTATTATACAGGAGGAATTCCAAATCTAAACTGTACAAAATATAGGCCATCCAGTCACGTGAATAAGTACTACAAGCACTTCCTTTGCCTCGAGTCCTGTGGAGGGGAATAAAACAGTTTTGGGGTGAGTTAGAAGCTCAGTGAGTAACCAATAAAAGTAGTAAGAAAACATATTTCACAATAATGCATTTCGATGATGTCATGATTCAGTCATCAAATATCCGTTTATTGCTCTCGTGAGCCAGTGAAATCATTGCACTTAAACACCCAACGCTCAAATAGATCCTTTAACGTTTAACAATAAGAGGGAGCAACGTTGGTGTTCCAGATGATGTCATGAACTCATTGAAGTGGTGGAGACGTTGGTGTCCAGCACACGAATTCCAAACACTCATTTGAGCCAAAACATGGCATGGACCACATGCAAACACTCATGATATGAAATCGAGTAAATAATGCAAGAAAACGTTCAAAAGTAACTTTGGAAACAGTTTAGGGTCACTCACCTCCACGGCTCAGAAACCATCCATCATATATCATTGCCTTGCCCAAATCCAAACCCTTCAACTCAAACTCAAAACAATCAAATGCTTTCAAAGATCGGACAGCATATCCCCTTAAGTTCCTTACTTTTCCATCCTACAAGCAACATCATTTCATCTCAAATCAACCACATACACATCATAGACTATCAAATACACCTTTCGGCACAATATCCATAACTGAAGCTACACTTACCGGATTGAAACGAATCTTATGGCGTTTCGAAGCCAAGACATAAACCTACATTTATTATGAAGACCTCCAAAGCCAAATCATGCATTTTCAGGGGTCAAAAATGGAAAACTACATGAAAACAGAAATCTGGGCGCGGAACAGGGTTCATGGGCAGTCAAGGGTATTTCAGTCATTTCACATGTTACAGTGCTCGGATCTAGCTGAAATTTTGTAGGAAACTAGTTAACACCATTTGCTACAACTTTCATGTTTTAACCTAAGTCTTATTCTGCCTCTAACATGCTCGAATAAATCCGGTCAGAACAGGGCAGATTCAAAATCCTAACCTGGAATTTCCGCATAAAACCGAAATCTTCCGCAAACAACTTCAACTAACATATACAAGCTTCATTTTACACCATTACCAACCATCATATCATGATTAAACCATGATAATCATATAAAATCAGAAAAATCTCCATAAAATCAGAAATTTAGCTAACTTCACTCTAATCCATAAAATCTTCCATAAAATCACATATCTAACCACCACAAGTCATGAATTCACCATTATTGGAAACAAACAATGAATCTTTACACACCGTACCTTGATAACTCACAAAAGGTAGTAGCTTAGTGGTTCCTTCTCCAAAATAACTCCACCAAGACCTTGGAATCTCCTTAGTAACCAACTTTTATGGAGTGATTTGCAATTCCATCGGTTAAAACTCAAGATTGAAGTAAGAAAGTGGAGTGAAAGATGAAGGTTTTTCTCTCTCTCTTGCTCTCTAAGTTTCAGCCATGAGAAGGAAGAAATGGCTTGATTTTTGGTCAAATTTTGGTTTTAGTAAAGTTAAGGTAAGATGGTCAAAAGTCCAACTTTGAATAAGAAGGTGGCACATGTCACCTTTTGGTTTAAAACTTATCTTTTTGTCTCTCCAATACTAATCCATATACGTAACATCTAATTATCTCTTAGCACCTTGTAAAATAATATCACTTAATACAAAACTCCATCAAATTGTCAAAAATATATTGCATTTACCGCACCAGCGGGTCCCAAGTTCATAATACTCTTCAAAATTAACGTGGAATAACTTGTATCAAGAAAATGATTTGGAAACTATATTTACTTATAAAAATGTATAGAAAATCAAAATATGGAAGAAAGGTACAAAATTATAGACGAGGAAACAAAATAATGTCTAGAAAATATATAAAAATTTTCGGGTTCTCACACTCATTCTTTCGGGGCGTCACAAACTCCCCTCCTTAAAACAATGTCGTCCTCGACATTCCATCTTGTACCAATCAAGTCGAGACATCCTGCAAGAATCACTAATATTTCAAACCAAACCCACAGTCCGGCATCCTAAACATCAAGTCTAGGATACACTACAGAGATCGAAAGCCTAAACTCTGATACCACCTGTGACGCCCCAGCTTCTCCCAAGGGCGAACCCTAGGGTTCGGCGCGTCGCCTGCCCAACTCTCGTCGGGATTCACTCACTACAAACCTCAAACAAAATGCAAAATAAATCTCAAATTTTACATCAAATTCTCCAAGAATTACATATCGTAAGCGAAGCGCCCACGCTTCCGCTGCGCCACTCTGATCCTTGATACCAGCTATTATACAGGAGGAATTCCAAATCTAAACTGTACAAAATATAGGCCATCCAGTCACGTGAATAAGTACTACAAGCACTTCCTTTGCCTCGAGTCCTGTGGAGGGGAATAAAACAGTTTTGGGGTGAGTTAGAAGCTCAGTGAGTAACCAATAAAAGTAGTAAGAAAACATATTTCACAATAATGCATTTCGATGATGTCATGATTCAGTCATCAAATATCCGTTTATTGCTCTCGTGAGCCAGTGAAATCATTGCACTTAAACACCCAACGCTCAAATAGATCCTTTAACGTTTAACAATAAGAGGGAGCAACGTTGGTGTTCCAGATGATGTCATGAACTCATTGAAGTGGTGGAGACGTTGGTGTCCAGCACACGAATTCCAAACACTCATTTGAGCCAAAACATGGCATGGACCACATGCAAACACTCATGATATGAAATCGAGTAAATAATGCAAGAAAACGTTCAAAAGTAACTTTGGAAACAGTTTAGGGTCACTCACCTCCACGGCTCAGAAACCATCCATCATATATCATTGCCTTGCCCAAATCCAAACCCTTCAACTCAAACTCAAAACAATCAAATGCTTTCAAAGATCGGACAGCATATCCCCTTAAGTTCCTTACTTTTCCATCCTACAAGCAACATCATTTCATCTCAAATCAACCACATACACATCATAGACTATCAAATACACCTTTCGGCACAATATCCATAACTGAAGCTACACTTACCGGATTGAAACGAATCTTATGGCGTTTCGAAGCCAAGACATAAACCTACATTTATTATGAAGACCTCCAAAGCCAAATCATGCATTTTCAGGGGTCAAAAATGGAAAACTACATGAAAACAGAAATCTGGGCGCGGAACAGGGTTCATGGGCAGTCAAGGGTATTTCAGTCATTTCACATGTTACAGTGCTCGGATCTAGCTGAAATTTTGTAGGAAACTAGTTAACACCATTTGCTACAACTTTCATGTTTTAACCTAAGTCTTATTCTGCCTCTAACATGCTCGAATAAATCCGGTCAGAACAGGGCAGATTCAAAATACTAACCTGGAATTTCCGCATAAAACCGAAATCTTCCGCAAACAACTTCAACTAACATATACAAGCTTCATTTTACACCATTACCAACCATCATATCATGATTAAACCATGATAATCATATAAAATCAGAAAAATCTCCATAAAATCAGAAATTTAGCTAACTTCACTCTAATCCATAAAATCTTCCATAAAATCACATATCTAACCACCACAAGTCATGAATTCACCATTATTGGAAACAAACAATGAATCTTTACACACCGTACCTTGATAACTCACAAAAGGTAGTAGCTTAGTGGTTCCTTCTCCAAAATAACTCCACCAAGACCTTGGAATCTCCTTAGTAACCAACTTTTATGGAGTGATTTGCAATTCCATCGGTTAAAACTCAAGATTGAAGTAAGAAAGTGGAGTGAAAGATGAAGGTTTTTCTCTCTCTCTTGCTCTCTAAGTTTCAGCCATGAGAAGGAAGAAATGGCTTGATTTTTGGTCAAATTTTGGTTTTAGTAAAGTTAAGGTAAGATGGTCAAAAGTCCAACTTTGAATAAGAAGGTGGCACATGTCACCTTTTGGTTTAAAACTTATCTTTTTGTCTCTCCAATACTAATCCATATACGTAACATCTAATTATCTCTTAGCACCTTGTAAAATAATATCACTTAATACAAAACTCCATCAAATTGTCAAAAATATATTGCATTTACCGCACCAGCGGGTCCCAAGTTCATAATACTCTTCAAAATTAACGTGGAATAACTTGTATCAAGAAAATGATTTGGAAACTATATTTACTTATAAAAATGTATAGAAAATCAAAATATGGAAGAAAGGTACAAAATTATAGACGAGGAAACAAAATAATGTCTAGAAAATATATAAAAATTTTCGGGTTCTCACACTCATTCTTTCGGGGCGTCACAAACTCCCCTCCTTAAAACAATGTCGTCCTCGACATTCCATCTTGTACCAATCAAGTCGAGACATCCTGCAAGAATCACTAATATTTCAAACCAAACCCACAGTCCGGCATCCTAAACATCAAGTCTAGGATACACTACAGAGATCGAAAGCCTAAACTCTGATACCACCTGTGACGCCCCAGCTTCTCCCAAGGGCGAACCCTAGGGTTCGGCGCGTCGCCTGCCCAACTCTCGTCGGGATTCACTCACTACAAACCTCAAACAAAATGCAAAATAAATCTCAAATTTTACATCAAATTCTCCAAGAATTACATATCGTAAGCGAAGCGCCCACGCTTCCGCTGCGCCACTCTGATCCTTGATACCAGCTATTATACAGGAGGAATTCCAAATCTAAACTGTACAAAATATAGGCCATCCAGTCACGTGAATAAGTACTACAAGCACTTCCTTTGCCTCGAGTCCTGTGGAGGGGAATAAAACAGTTTTGGGGTGAGTTAGAAGCTCAGTGAGTAACCAATAAAAGTAGTAAGAAAACATATTTCACAATAATGCATTTCGATGATGTCATGATTCAGTCATCAAATATCCGTTTATTGCTCTCGTGAGCCAGTGAAATCATTGCACTTAAACACCCAACGCTCAAATAGATCCTTTAACGTTTAACAATAAGAGGGAGCAACGTTGGTGTTCCAGATGATGTCATGAACTCATTGAAGTGGTGGAGACGTTGGTGTCCAGCACACGAATTCCAAACACTCATTTGAGCCAAAACATGGCATGGACCACATGCAAACACTCATGATATGAAATCGAGTAAATAATGCAAGAAAACGTTCAAAAGTAACTTTGGAAACAGTTTAGGGTCACTCACCTCCACGGCTCAGAAACCATCCATCATATATCATTGCCTTGCCCAAATCCAAACCCTTCAACTCAAACTCAAAACAATCAAATGCTTTCAAAGATCGGACAGCATATCCCCTTAAGTTCCTTACTTTTCCATCCTACAAGCAACATCATTTCATCTCAAATCAACCACATACACATCATAGACTATCAAATACACCTTTCGGCACAATATCCATAACTGAAGCTACACTTACCGGATTGAAACGAATCTTATGGCGTTTCGAAGCCAAGACATAAACCTACATTTATTATGAAGACCTCCAAAGCCAAATCATGCATTTTCAGGGGTCAAAAATGGAAAACTACATGAAAACAGAAATCTGGGCGCGGAACAGGGTTCATGGGCAGTCAAGGGTATTTCAGTCATTTCACATGTTACAGTGCTCGGATCTAGCTGAAATTTTGTAGGAAACTAGTTAACACCATTTGCTACAACTTTCATGTTTTAACCTAAGTCTTATTCTGCCTCTAACATGCTCGAATAAATCCGGTCAGAACAGGGCAGATTCAAAATACTAACCTGGAATTTCCGCATAAAACCGAAATCTTCCGCAAACAACTTCAACTAACATATACAAGCTTCATTTTACACCATTACCAACCATCATATCATGATTAAACCATGATAATCATATAAAATCAGAAAAATCTCCATAAAATCAGAAATTTAGCTAACTTCACTCTAATCCATAAAATCTTCCATAAAATCACATATCTAACCACCACAAGTCATGAATTCACCATTATTGGAAACAAACAATGAATCTTTACACACCGTACCTTGATAACTCACAAAAGGTAGTAGCTTAGTGGTTCCTTCTCCAAAATAACTCCACCAAGACCTTGGAATCTCCTTAGTAACCAACTTTTATGGAGTGATTTGCAATTCCATCGGTTAAAACTCAAGATTGAAGTAAGAAAGTGGAGTGAAAGATGAAGGTTTTTCTCTCTCTCTTGCTCTCTAAGTTTCAGCCATGAGAAGGAAGAAATGGCTTGATTTTTGGTCAAATTTTGGTTTTAGTAAAGTTAAGGTAAGATGGTCAAAAGTCCAACTTTGAATAAGAAGGTGGCACATGTCACCTTTTGGTTTAAAACTTATCTTTTTGTCTCTCCAATACTAATCCATATACGTAACATCTAATTATCTCTTAGCACCTTGTAAAATAATATCACTTAATACAAAACTCCATCAAATTGTCAAAAATATATTGCATTTACCGCACCAGCGGGTCCCAAGTTCATAATACTCTTCAAAATTAACGTGGAATAACTTGTATCAAGAAAATGATTTGGAAACTATATTTACTTATAAAAATGTATAGAAAATCAAAATATGGAAGAAAGGTACAAAATTATAGACGAGGAAACAAAATAATGTCCAGAAAATATATAAAAATTTTCGGGTTCTCACACTCATTCTTTCGGGGCGTCACAAACTCCCCTCCTTAAAACAATGTCGTCCTCGACATTCCATCTTGTACCAATCAAGTCGAGACATCCTGCAAGAATCACTAATATTTCAAACCAAACCCACAGTCCGGCATCCTAAACATCAAGTCTAGGATACACTACAGAGATCGAAAGCCTAAACTCTGATACCACCTGTGACGCCCCAGCTTCTCCCAAGGGCGAACCCTAGGGTTCGGCGCGTCGCCTGCCCAACTCTCGTCGGGATTCACTCACTACAAACCTCAAACAAAATGCAAAATAAATCTCAAATTTTACATCAAATTCTCCAAGAATTACATATCGTAAGCGAAGCGCCCACGCTTCCGCTGCGCCACTCTGATCCTTGATACCAGCTATTATACAGGAGGAATTCCAAATCTAAACTGTACAAAATATAGGCCATCCAGTCACGTGAATAAGTACTACAAGCACTTCCTTTGCCTCGAGTCCTGTGGAGGGGAATAAAACAGTTTTGGGGTGAGTTAGAAGCTCAGTGAGTAACCAATAAAAGTAGTAAGAAAACATATTTCACAATAATGCATTTCGATGATGTCATGATTCAGTCATCAAATATCCGTTTATTGCTCTCGTGAGCCAGTGAAATCATTGCACTTAAACACCCAACGCTCAAATAGATCCTTTAACGTTTAACAATAAGAGGGAGCAACGTTGGTGTTCCAGATGATGTCATGAACTCATTGAAGTGGTGGAGACGTTGGTGTCCAGCACACGAATTCCAAACACTCATTTGAGCCAAAACATGGCATGGACCACATGCAAACACTCATGATATGAAATCGAGTAAATAATGCAAGAAAACGTTCAAAAGTAACTTTGGAAACAGTTTAGGGTCACTCACCTCCACGGCTCAGAAACCATCCATCATATATCATTGCCTTGCCCAAATCCAAACCCTTCAACTCAAACTCAAAACAATCAAATGCTTTCAAAGATCGGACAGCATATCCCCTTAAGTTCCTTACTTTTCCATCCTACAAGCAACATCATTTCATCTCAAATCAACCACATACACATCATAGACTATCAAATACACCTTTCGGCACAATATCCATAACTGAAGCTACACTTACCGGATTGAAACGAATCTTATGGCGTTTCGAAGCCAAGACATAAACCTACATTTATTATGAAGACCTCCAAAGCCAAATCATGCATTTTCAGGGGTCAAAAATGGAAAACTACATGAAAACAGAAATCTGGGCGCGGAACAGGGTTCATGGGCAGTCAAGGGTATTTCAGTCATTTCACATGTTACAGTGCTCGGATCTAGCTGAAATTTTGTAGGAAACTAGTTAACACCATTTGCTACAACTTTCATGTTTTAACCTAAGTCTTATTCTGCCTCTAACATGCTCGAATAAATCCGGTCAGAACAGGGCAGATTCAAAATACTAACCTGGAATTTCCGCATAAAACCGAAATCTTCCGCAAACAACTTCAACTAACATATACAAGCTTCATTTTACACCATTACCAACCATCATATCATGATTAAACCATGATAATCATATAAAATCAGAAAAATCTCCATAAAATCAGAAATTTAGCTAACTTCACTCTAATCCATAAAATCTTCCATAAAATCACATATCTAACCACCACAAGTCATGAATTCACCATTATTGGAAACAAACAATGAATCTTTACACACCGTACCTTGATAACTCACAAAAGGTAGTAGCTTAGTGGTTCCTTCTCCAAAATAACTCCACCAAGACCTTGGAATCTCCTTAGTAACCAACTTTTATGGAGTGATTTGCAATTCCATCGGTTAAAACTCAAGATTGAAGTAAGAAAGTGGAGTGAAAGATGAAGGTTTTTCTCTCTCTCTTGCTCTCTAAGTTTCAGCCATGAGAAGGAAGAAATGGCTTGATTTTTGGTCAAATTTTGGTTTTAGTAAAGTTAAGGTAAGATGGTCAAAAGTCCAACTTTGAATAAGAAGGTGGCACATGTCACCTTTTGGTTTAAAACTTATCTTTTTGTCTCTCCAATACTAATCCATATACGTAACATCTAATTATCTCTTAGCACCTTGTAAAATAATATCACTTAATACAAAACTCCATCAAATTGTCAAAAATATATTGCATTTACCGCACCAGCGGGTCCCAAGTTCATAATACTCTTCAAAATTAACGTGGAATAACTTGTATCAAGAAAATGATTTGGAAACTATATTTACTTATAAAAATGTATAGAAAATCAAAATATGGAAGAAAGGTACAAAATTATAGACGAGGAAACAAAATAATGTCTAGAAAATATATAAAAATTTTCGGGTTCTCACACTCATTCTTTCGGGGCGTCACAAACTCCCCTCCTTAAAACAATGTCGTCCTCGACATTCCATCTTGTACCAATCAAGTCGAGACATCCTGCAAGAATCACTAATATTTCAAACCAAACCCACAGTCCGGCATCCTAAACATCAAGTCTAGGATACACTACAGAGATCGAAAGCCTAAACTCTGATACCACCTGTGACGCCCCAGCTTCTCCCAAGGGCGAACCCTAGGGTTCGGCGCGTCGCCTGCCCAACTCTCGTCGGGATTCACTCACTACAAACCTCAAACAAAATGCAAAATAAATCTCAAATTTTACATCAAATTCTCCAAGAATTACATATCGTAAGCGAAGCGCCCACGCTTCCGCTGCGCCACTCTGATCCTTGATACCAGCTATTATACAGGAGGAATTCCAAATCTAAACTGTACAAAATATAGGCCATCCAGTCACGTGAATAAGTACTACAAGCACTTCCTTTGCCTCGAGTCCTGTGGAGGGGAATAAAACAGTTTTGGGGTGAGTTAGAAGCTCAGTGAGTAACCAATAAAAGTAGTAAGAAAACATATTTCACAATAATGCATTTCGATGATGTCATGATTCAGTCATCAAATATCCGTTTATTGCTCTCGTGAGCCAGTGAAATCATTGCACTTAAACACCCAACGCTCAAATAGATCCTTTAACGTTTAACAATAAGAGGGAGCAACGTTGGTGTTCCAGATGATGTCATGAACTCATTGAAGTGGTGGAGACGTTGGTGTCCAGCACACGAATTCCAAACACTCATTTGAGCCAAAACATGGCATGGACCACATGCAAACACTCATGATATGAAATCGAGTAAATAATGCAAGAAAACGTTCAAAAGTAACTTTGGAAACAGTTTAGGGTCACTCACCTCCACGGCTCAGAAACCATCCATCATATATCATTGCCTTGCCCAAATCCAAACCCTTCAACTCAAACTCAAAACAATCAAATGCTTTCAAAGATCGGACAGCATATCCCCTTAAGTTCCTTACTTTTCCATCCTACAAGCAACATCATTTCATCTCAAATCAACCACATACACATCATAGACTATCAAATACACCTTTCGGCACAATATCCATAACTGAAGCTACACTTACCGGATTGAAACGAATCTTATGGCGTTTCGAAGCCAAGACATAAACCTACATTTATTATGAAGACCTCCAAAGCCAAATCATGCATTTTCAGGGGTCAAAAATGGAAAACTACATGAAAACAGAAATCTGGGCGCGGAACAGGGTTCATGGGCAGTCAAGGGTATTTCAGTCATTTCACATGTTACAGTGCTCGGATCTAGCTGAAATTTTGTAGGAAACTAGTTAACACCATTTGCTACAACTTTCATGTTTTAACCCAAGTCTTATTCTGCCTCTAACATGCTCGAATAAATCCGGTCAGAACAGGGCAGATTCAAAATACTAACCTGGAATTTCCGCATAAAACCGAAATCTTCCGCAAACAACTTCAACTAACATATACAAGCTTCATTTTACACCATTACCAACCATCATATCATGATTAAACCATGATAATCATATAAAATCAGAAAAATCTCCATAAAATCAGAAATTTAGCTAACTTCACTCTAATCCATAAAATCTTCCATAAAATCACATATCTAACCACCACAAGTCATGAATTCACCATTATTGGAAACAAACAATGAATCTTTACACACCGTACCTTGATAACTCACAAAAGGTAGTAGCTTAGTGGTTCCTTCTCCAAAATAACTCCACCAAGACCTTGGAATCTCCTTAGTAACCAACTTTTATGGAGTGATTTGCAATTCCATCGGTTAAAACTCAAGATTGAAGTAAGAAAGTGGAGTGAAAGATGAAGGTTTTTCTCTCTCTCTTGCTCTCTAAGTTTCAGCCATGAGAAGGAAGAAATGGCTTGATTTTTGGTCAAATTTTGGTTTTAGTAAAGTTAAGGTAAGATGGTCAAAAGTCCAACTTTGAATAAGAAGGTGGCACATGTCACCTTTTGGTTTAAAACTTATCTTTTTGTCTCTCCAATACTAATCCATATACGTAACATCTAATTATCTCTTAGCACCTTGTAAAATAATATCACTTAATACAAAACTCCATCAAATTGTCAAAAATATATTGCATTTACCGCACCAGCGGGTCCCAAGTTCATAATACTCTTCAAAATTAACGTGGAATAACTTGTATCAAGAAAATGATTTGGAAACTATATTTACTTATAAAAATGTATAGAAAATCAAAATATGGAAGAAAGGTACAAAATTATAGACGAGGAAACAAAATAATGCCTAGAAAATATATAAAAATTTTCCGGTTCTCACACTCATTCTTTCGGGGCGTCACAAACTCCCCTCCTTAAAACAATGTCGTCCTCGACATTCCATCTTGTACCAATCAAGTCGAGACATCCTGCAAGAATCACTAATATTTCAAACCAAACCCACAGTCCGGCATCCTAAACATCAAGTCTAGGATACACTACAGAGATCGAAAGCCTAAACTCTGATACCACCTGTGACGCCCCAGCTTCTCCCAAGGGCGAACCCTAGGGTTCGGCGCGTCGCCTGCCCAACTCTCGTCGGGATTCACTCACTACAAACCTCAAACAAAATGCAAAATAAATCTCAAATTTTACGTCAAATTCTCCAAGAATTACATATCGTAAGCGAAGCGGCCACGCTTCCGCTGCGCCACTCTGATCCTTGATACCAGCTATTATACAGGAGGAATTCCAAATCTAAACTGTACAAAATATAGGCCATCCAGTCACGTGAATAAGTACTACAAGCACTTCCTTTGCCTCGAGTCCTGTGGAGGGGAATAAAACAGTTTTGGGGTGAGTTAGAAGCTCAGTGAGTAACCAATAAAAGTGGTAAGAAAACATATTTCACAATAATGCATTTCGATGATGTCATGATTCAGTCATCAAATATCCGTTTATTGCTCTCGTGAGCCAGTGAAATCATTGCACTTAAACACCCAACGCTCAAATAGATCCTTTAACGTTTAACAATAAGAGGGAGCAACGTTGGTGTTCCAGATGATGTCATGAACTCATTGAAGTGGTGGAGACGTTGGTGTCCAGCACACGAATTCCAAACACTCATTTGAGCCAAAACATGGCATGGACCACATGCAAACACTCATGATATGAAATCGAGTAAATAATGCAAGAAAACGTTCAAAAGTAACTTTGGAAACAGTTTAGGGTCACTCACCTCCACGGCTCAGAAACCATCCATCATATATCATTGCCTTGCCCAAATCCAAACCCTTCAACTCAAACTCAAAACAATCAAATGCTTTCAAAGATCGGACAGCATATCCCCTTAAGTTCCTTACTTTTCCATCCTACAAGCAACATCATTTCATCTCAAATCAACCACATACACATCATAGACTATCAAATACACCTTTCGGCACAATATCCATAACTGAAGCTACACTTACCGGATTGAAACGAATCTTATGGCGTTTCGAAGCCAAGACATAAACCTACATTTATTATGAAGACCTCCAAAGCCAAATCATGCATTTTCAGGGGTCAAAAATGGAAAACTACATGAAAACAGAAATCTGGGCGCGGAACAGGGTTCATGGGCAGTCAAGGGTATTTCAGTCATTTCACATGTTACAGTGCTCGGATCTAGCTGAAATTTTGTAGGAAACTAGTTAACACCATTTGCTACAACTTTCATGTTTTAACCCAAGTCTTATTCTGCCTCTAACATGCTCGAATAAATCCGGTCAGAACAGGGCAGATTCAAAATACTAACCTGGAATTTCCGCATAAAACCGAAATCTTCCGCAAACAACTTCAACTAACATATACAAGCTTCATTTTACACCATTACCAACCATCATATCATGATTAAACCATGATAATCATATAAAATCAGAAAAATCTCCATAAAATCAGAAATTTAGCTAACTTCACTCTAATCCATAAAATCTTCCATAAAATCACATATCTAACCACCACAAGTCATGAATTCACCATTATTGGAAACAAACAATGAATCTTTACACACCGTACCTTGATAACTCACAAAAGGTAGTAGCTTAGTGGTTCCTTCTCCAAAATAACTCCACCAAGACCTTGGAATCTCCTTAGTAACCAACTTTTATGGAGTGATTTGCAATTCCATCGGTTAAAACTCAAGATTGAAGTAAGAAAGTGGAGTGAAAGATGAAGGTTTTTCTCTCTCTCTTGCTCTCTAAGTTTCAGCCATGAGAAGGAAGAAATGGCTTGATTTTTGGTCAAATTTTGGTTTTAGTAAAGTTAAGGTAAGATGGTCAAAAGTCCAACTTTGAATAAGAAGGTGGCACATGTCACCTTTTGGTTTAAAACTTATCTTTTTGTCTCTCCAATACTAATCCATATACGTAACATCTAATTATCTCTTAGCACCTTGTAAAATAATATCACTTAATACAAAACTCCATCAAATTGTCAAAAATATATTGCATTTACCGCACCAGCGGGTCCCAAGTTCATAATACTCTTCAAAATTAACGTGGAATAACTTGTATCAAGAAAATGATTTGGAAACTATATTTACTTATAAAAATGTATAGAAAATCAAAATATGGAAGAAAGGTACAAAATTATAGACGAGGAAACAAAATAATGCCTAGAAAATATATAAAAATTTTCCGGTTCTCACACTCATTCTTTCGGGGCGTCACAAACTCCCCTCCTTAAAACAATGTCGTCCTCGACATTCCATCTTGTACCAATCAAGTCGAGACATCCTGCAAGAATCACTAATATTTCAAACCAAACCCACAGTCCGGCATCCTAAACATCAAGTCTAGGATACACTACAGAGATCGAAAGCCTAAACTCTGATACCACCTGTGACGCCCCAGCTTCTCCCAAGGGCGAACCCTAGGGTTCGGCGCGTCGCCTGCCCAACTCTCGTCGGGATTCACTCACTACAAACCTCAAACAAAATGCAAAATAAATCTCAAATTTTACGTCAAATTCTCCAAGAATTACATATCGTAAGCGAAGCGGCCACGCTTCCGCTGCGCCACTCTGATCCTTGATACCAGCTATTATACAGGAGGAATTCCAAATCTAAACTGTACAAAATATAGGCCATCCAGTCACGTGAATAAGTACTACAAGCACTTCCTTTGCCTCGAGTCCTGTGGAGGGGAATAAAACAGTTTTGGGGTGAGTTAGAAGCTCAGTGAGTAACCAATAAAAGTGGTAAGAAAACATATTTCACAATAATGCATTTCGATGATGTCATGATTCAGTCATCAAATATCCGTTTATTGCTCTCGTGAGCCAGTGAAATCATTGCACTTAAACACCCAACGCTCAAATAGATCCTTTAACGTTTAACAATAAGAGGGAGCAACGTTGGTGTTCCAGATGATGTCATGAACTCATTGAAGTGGTGGAGACGTTGGTGTCCAGCACACGAATTCCAAACACTCATTTGAGCCAAAACATGGCATGGACCACATGCAAACACTCATGATATGAAATCGAGTAAATAATGCAAGAAAACGTTCAAAAGTAACTTTGGAAACAGTTTAGGGTCACTCACCTCCACGGCTCAGAAACCATCCATCATATATCATTGCCTTGCCCAAATCCAAACCCTTCAACTCAAACTCAAAACAATCAAATGCTTTCAAAGATCGGACAGCATATCCCCTTAAGTTCCTTACTTTTCCATCCTACAAGCAACATCATTTCATCTCAAATCAACCACATACACATCATAGACTATCAAATACACCTTTCGGCACAATATCCATAACTGAAGCTACACTTACCGGATTGAAACGAATCTTATGGCGTTTCGAAGCCAAGACATAAACCTACATTTATTATGAAGACCTCCAAAGCCAAATCATGCATTTTCAGGGGTCAAAAATGGAAAACTACATGAAAACAGAAATCTGGGCGCGGAACAGGGTTCATGGGCAGTCAAGGGTATTTCAGTCATTTCACATGTTACAGTGCTCGGATCTAGCTGAAATTTTGTAGGAAACTAGTTAACACCATTTGCTACAACTTTCATGTTTTAACCCAAGTCTTATTCTGCCTCTAACATGCTCGAATAAATCCGGTCAGAACAGGGCAGATTCAAAATACTAACCTGGAATTTCCGCATAAAACCGAAATCTTCCGCAAACAACTTCAACTAACATATACAAGCTTCATTTTACACCATTACCAACCATCATATCATGATTAAACCATGATAATCATATAAAATCAGAAAAATCTCCATAAAATCAGAAATTTAGCTAACTTCACTCTAATCCATAAAATCTTCCATAAAATCACATATCTAACCACCACAAGTCATGAATTCACCATTATTGGAAACAAACAATGAATCTTTACACACCGTACCTTGATAACTCACAAAAGGTAGTAGCTTAGTGGTTCCTTCTCCAAAATAACTCCACCAAGACCTTGGAATCTCCTTAGTAACCAACTTTTATGGAGTGATTTGCAATTCCATCGGTTAAAACTCAAGATTGAAGTAAGAAAGTGGAGTGAAAGATGAAGGTTTTTCTCTCTCTCTTGCTCTCTAAGTTTCAGCCATGAGAAGGAAGAAATGGCTTGATTTTTGGTCAAATTTTGGTTTTAGTAAAGTTAAGGTAAGATGGTCAAAAGTCCAACTTTGAATAAGAAGGTGGCACATGTCACCTTTTGGTTTAAAACTTATCTTTTTGTCTCTCCAATACTAATCCATATACGTAACATCTAATTATCTCTTAGCACCTTGTAAAATAATATCACTTAATACAAAACTCCATCAAATTGTCAAAAATATATTGCATTTACCGCACCAGCGGGTCCCAAGTTCATAATACTCTTCAAAATTAACGTGGAATAACTTGTATCAAGAAAATGATTTGGAAACTATATTTACTTATAAAAATGTATAGAAAATCAAAATATGGAAGAAAGGTACAAAATTATAGACGAGGAAACAAAATAATGCCTAGAAAATATATAAAAATTTTCCGGTTCTCACACTCATTCTTTCGGGGCGTCACAAACTCCCCTCCTTAAAACAATGTCGTCCTCGACATTCCATCTTGTACCAATCAAGTCGAGACATCCTGCAAGAATCACTAATATTTCAAACCAAACCCACAGTCCGGCATCCTAAACATCAAGTCTAGGATACACTACAGAGATCGAAAGCCTAAACTCTGATACCACCTGTGACGCCCCAGCTTCTCCCAAGGGCGAACCCTAGGGTTCGGCGCGTCGCCTGCCCAACTCTCGTCGGGATTCACTCACTACAAACCTCAAACAAAATGCAAAATAAATCTCAAATTTTACGTCAAATTCTCCAAGAATTACATATCGTAAGCGAAGCGGCCACGCTTCCGCTGCGCCACTCTGATCCTTGATACCAGCTATTATACAGGAGGAATTCCAAATCTAAACTGTACAAAATATAGGCCATCCAGTCACGTGAATAAGTACTACAAGCACTTCCTTTGCCTCGAGTCCTGTGGAGGGGAATAAAACAGTTTTGGGGTGAGTTAGAAGCTCAGTGAGTAACCAATAAAAGTGGTAAGAAAACATATTTCACAATAATGCATTTCGATGATGTCATGATTCAGTCATCAAATATCCGTTTATTGCTCTCGTGAGCCAGTGAAATCATTGCACTTAAACACCCAACGCTCAAATAGATCCTTTAACGTTTAACAATAAGAGGGAGCAACGTTGGTGTTCCAGATGATGTCATGAACTCATTGAAGTGGTGGAGACGTTGGTGTCCAGCACACGAATTCCAAACACTCATTTGAGCCAAAACATGGCATGGACCACATGCAAACACTCATGATATGAAATCGAGTAAATAATGCAAGAAAACGTTCAAAAGTAACTATGGAAACAGTTTAGGGTCACTCACCTCCACGGCTCAGAAACCATCCATCATATATCATTGCCTTGCCCAAATCCAAAACCTTCAACTCAAACTCAAAACAATCAAATGCTTTCAAAGATCGGACAGCATATCCCCTTAAGTTCCTTACTTTTCCATCCTACAAGCAACATCATTTCATCTCAAATCAACCACATACACATCATAGACTATCAAATACACCTTTCGGCACAATATCCATAACTGAAGCTACACTTACCGGATTGAAACGAATCTTATGGCGTTTCGAAGCCAAGACATAAACCTACATTTATTATGAAGACCTCCAAAGCCAAATCATGCATTTTCAGGGGTCAAAAATGGAAAACTACATGAAAACAGAAATCTGGGCGCGGAACAGGGTTCATGGGCAGTCAAGGGTATTTCAGTCATTTCACATGTTACAGTGCTCGGATCTAGCTGAAATTTTGTAGGAAACTAGTTAACACCATTTGCTACAACTTTCATGTTTTAACCCAAGTCTTATTCTGCCTCTAACATGCTCGAATAAATCCGGTCAGAACAGGGCAGATTCAAAATACTAACCTGGAATTTCCGCATAAAACCGAAATCTTCCGCAAACAACTTCAACTAACATATACAAGCTTCATTTTACACCATTACCAACCATCATATCATGATTAAACCATGATAATCATATAAAATCAGAAAAATCTCCATAAAATCAGAAATTTAGCTAACTTCACTCTAATCCATAAAATCTTCCATAAAATCACATATCTAACCACCACAAGTCATGAATTCACCATTATTGGAAACAAACAATGAATCTTTACACACCGTACCTTGATAACTCACAAAAGGTAGTAGCTTAGTGGTTCCTTCTCCAAAATAACTCCACCAAGACCTTGGAATCTCCTTAGTAACCAACTTTTATGGAGTGATTTGCAATTCCATCGGTTAAAACTCAAGATTGAAGTAAGAAAGTGGAGTGAAAGATGAAGGTTTTTCTCTCTCTCTTGCTCTCTAAGTTTCAGCCATGAGAAGGAAGAAATGGCTTGATTTTTGGTCAAATTTTGGTTTTAGTAAAGTTAAGGTAAGATGGTCAAAAGTCCAACTTTGAATAAGAAGGTGGCACATGTCACCTTTTGGTTTAAAACTTATCTTTTTGTCTCTCCAATACTAATCCATATACGTAACATCTAATTATCTCTTAGCACCTTGTAAAATAATATCACTTAATACAAAACTCCATCAAATTGTCAAAAATATATTGCATTTACCGCACCAGCGGGTCCCAAGTTCATAATACTCTTCAAAATTAACGTGGAATAACTTGTATCAAGAAAATGATTTGGAAACTATATTTACTTATAAAAATGTATAGAAAATCAAAATATGGAAGAAAGGTACAAAATTATAGACGAGGAAACAAAATAATGCCTAGAAAATATATAAAAATTTTCCGGTTCTCACACTCATTCTTTCGGGGCGTCACAAACTCCCCTCCTTAAAACAATGTCGTCCTCGACATTCCATCTTGTACCAATCAAGTCGAGACATCCTGCAAGAATCACTAATATTTCAAACCAAACCCACAGTCCGGCATCCTAAACATCAAGTCTAGGATACACTACAGAGATCGAAAGCCTAAACTCTGATACCACCTGTGACGCCCCAGCTTCTCCCAAGGGCGAACCCTAGGGTTCGGCGCGTCGCCTGCCCAACTCTCGTCGGGATTCACTCACTACAAACCTCAAACAAAATGCAAAATAAATCTCAAATTTTACGTCAAATTCTCCAAGAATTACATATCGTAAGCGAAGCGGCCACGCTTCCGCTGCGCCACTCTGATCCTTGATACCAGCTATTATACAGGAGGAATTCCAAATCTAAACTGTACAAAATATAGGCCATCCAGTCACGTGAATAAGTACTACAAGCACTTCCTTTGCCTCGAGTCCTGTGGAGGGGAATAAAACAGTTTTGGGGTGAGTTAGAAGCTCAGTGAGTAACCAATAAAAGTGGTAAGAAAACATATTTCACAATAATGCATTTCGATGATGTCATGATTCAGTCATCAAATATCCGTTTATTGCTCTCGTGAGCCAGTGAAATCATTGCACTTAAACACCCAACGCTCAAATAGATCCTTTAACGTTTAACAATAAGAGGGAGCAACGTTGGTGTTCCAGATGATGTCATGAACTCATTGAAGTGGTGGAGACGTTGGTGTCCAGCACACGAATTCCAAACACTCATTTGAGCCAAAACATGGCATGGACCACATGCAAACACTCATGATATGAAATCGAGTAAATAATGCAAGAAAACGTTCAAAAGTAACTTTGGAAACAGTTTAGGGTCACTCACCTCCACGGCTCAGAAACCATCCATCATATATCATTGCCTTGCCCAAATCCAAACCCTTCAACTCAAACTCAAAACAATCAAATGCTTTCAAAGATCGGACAGCATATCCCCTTAAGTTCCTTACTTTTCCATCCTACAAGCAACATCATTTCATCTCAAATCAACCACATACACATCATAGACTATCAAATACACCTTTCGGCACAATATCCATAACTGAAGCTACACTTACCGGATTGAAACGAATCTTATGGCGTTTCGAAGCCAAGACATAAACCTACATTTATTATGAAGACCTCCAAAGCCAAATCATGCATTTTCAGGGGTCAAAAATGGAAAACTACATGAAAACAGAAATCTGGGCGCGGAACAGGGTTCATGGGCAGTCAAGGGTATTTCAGTCATTTCACATGTTACAGTGCTCGGATCTAGCTGAAATTTTGTAGGAAACTAGTTAACACCATTTGCTACAACTTTCATGTTTTAACCCAAGTCTTATTCTGCCTCTAACATGCTCGAATAAATCCGGTCAGAACAGGGCAGATTCAAAATACTAACCTGGAATTTCCGCATAAAACCGAAATCTTCCGCAAACAACTTCAACTAACATATACAAGCTTCATTTTACACCATTACCAACCATCATATCATGATTAAACCATGATAATCATATAAAATCAGAAAAATCTCCATAAAATCAGAAATTTAGCTAACTTCACTCTAATCCATAAAATCTTCCATAAAATCACATATCTAACCACCACAAGTCATGAATTCACCATTATTGGAAACAAACAATGAATCTTTACACACCGTACCTTGATAACTCACAAAAGGTAGTAGCTTAGTGGTTCCTTCTCCAAAATAACTCCACCAAGACCTTGGAATCTCCTTAGTAACCAACTTTTATGGAGTGATTTGCAATTCCATCGGTTAAAACTCAAGATTGAAGTAAGAAAGTGGAGTGAAAGATGAAGGTTTTTCTCTCTCTCTTGCTCTCTAAGTTTCAGCCATGAGAAGGAAGAAATGGCTTGATTTTTGGTCAAATTTTGGTTTTAGTAAAGTTAAGGTAAGATGGTCAAAAGTCCAACTTTGAATAAGAAGGTGGCACATGTCACCTTTTGGTTTAAAACTTATCTTTTTGTCTCTCCAATACTAATCCATATACGTAACATCTAATTATCTCTTAGCACCTTGTAAAATAATATCACTTAATACAAAACTCCATCAAATTGTCAAAAATATATTGCATTTACCGCACCAGCGGGTCCCAAGTTCATAATACTCTTCAAAATTAACGTGGAATAACTTGTATCAAGAAAATGATTTGGAAACTATATTTACTTATAAAAATGTATAGAAAATCAAAATATGGAAGAAAGGTACAAAATTATAGACGAGGAAACAAAATAATGCCTAGAAAATATATAAAAATTTTCCGGTTCTCACACTCATTCTTTCGGGGCGTCACAAACTCCCCTCCTTAAAACAATGTCGTCCTCGACATTCCATCTTGTACCAATCAAGTCGAGACATCCTGCAAGAATCACTAATATTTCAAACCAAACCCACAGTCCGGCATCCTAAACATCAAGTCTAGGATACACTACAGAGATCGAAAGCCTAAACTCTGATACCACCTGTGACGCCCCAGCTTCTCCCAAGGGCGAACCCTAGGGTTCGGCGCGTCGCCTGCCCAACTCTCGTCGGGATTCACTCACTACAAACCTCAAACAAAATGCAAAATAAATCTCAAATTTTACGTCAAATTCTCCAAGAATTACATATCGTAAGCGAAGCGGCCACGCTTCCGCTGCGCCACTCTGATCCTTGATACCAGCTATTATACAGGAGGAATTCCAAATCTAAACTGTACAAAATATAGGCCATCCAGTCACGTGAATAAGTACTACAAGCACTTCCTTTGCCTCGAGTCCTGTGGAGGGGAATAAAACAGTTTTGGGGTGAGTTAGAAGCTCAGTGAGTAACCAATAAAAGTGGTAAGAAAACATATTTCACAATAATGCATTTCGATGATGTCATGATTCAGTCATCAAATATCCGTTTATTGCTCTCGTGAGCCAGTGAAATCATTGCACTTAAACACCCAACGCTCAAATAGATCCTTTAACGTTTAACAATAAGAGGGAGCAACGTTGGTGTTCCAGATAATGTCATGAACTCATTGAAGTGGTGGAGACGTTGGTGTCCAGCACACGAATTCCAAACACTCATTTGAGCCAAAACATGGCATGGACCACATGCAAACACTCATGATATGAAATCGAGTAAATAATGCAAGAAAACGTTCAAAAGTAACTTTGGAAACAGTTTAGGGTCACTCACCTCCACGGCTCAGAAACCATCCATCATATATCATTGCCTTGCCCAAATCCAAACCCTTCAACTCAAACTCAAAACAATCAAATGCTTTCAAAGATCGGACAGCATATCCCCTTAAGTTCCTTACTTTTCCATCCTACAAGCAACATCATTTCATCGCAAATCAACCACATACACATCATAGACTATCAAATACACCTTTCGGCACAATATCCATAACTGAAGCTACACTTATCGGATTGAAACGAATCTTATGGCGTTTCGAAGCCAAGACATAAACCTACATTTATTATGAAGACCTCCAAAGCCAAATCATGCATTTTCAGGGGTCAAAAATGGAAAACTACATGAAAACAGAAATCTGGGCGCGGAACAGGGTTCATGGGCAGTCAAGGGTATTTCAGTCATTTCACATGTTACAGTGCTCGGATCTAGCTGAAATTTTGTAGGAAACTAGTTAACACCATTTGCTACAACTTTCATGTTTTAACCCAAGTCTTATTCTGCCTCTAACATGCTCGAATAAATCCGGTCAGAACAGGGCAGATTCAAAATACTAACCTGGAATTTCCGCATAAAACCGAAATCTTCCGCAAACAACTTCAACTAACATATACAAGCTTCATTTTACACCATTACCAACCATCATATCATGATTAAACCATGATAATCATATAAAATCAGAAAAATCTCCATAAAATCAGAAATTTAGCTAACTTCACTCTAATCCATAAAATCTTCCATAAAATCACATATCTAACCACCACAAGTCATGAATTCACCATTATTGGAAACAAACAATGAATCTTTACACACCGTACCTTGATAACTCACAAAAGGTAGTAGCTTAGTGGTTCCTTCTCCAAAATAACTCCACCAAGACCTTGGAATCTCCTTAGTAACCAACTTTTATGGAGTGATTTGCAATTCCATCGGTTAAAACTCAAGATTGAAGTAAGAAAGTGGAGTGAAAGATGAAGGTTTTTCTCTCTCTCTTGCTCTCTAAGTTTCAGCCATGAGAAGGAAGAAATGGCTTGATTTTTGGTCAAATTTTGGTTTTAGTAAAGTTAAGGTAAGATGGTCAAAAGTCCAACTTTGAATAAGAAGGTGGCACATGTCACCTTTTGGTTTAAAACTTATCTTTTTGTCTCTCCAATACTAATCCATATACGTAACATCTAATTATCTCTTAGCACCTTGTAAAATAATATCACTTAATACAAAACTCCATCAAATTGTCAAAAATATATTGCATTTACCGCACCAGCGGGTCCCAAGTTCATAATACTCTTCAAAATTAACGTGGAATAACTTGTATCAAGAAAATGATTTGGAAACTATATTTACTTATAAAAATGTATAGAAAATCAAAATATGGAAGAAAGGTACAAAATTATAGACGAGGAAACAAAATAATGCCTAGAAAATATATAAAAATTTTCCGGTTCTCACACTCATTCTTTCGGGGCGTCACAAACTCCCCTCCTTAAAACAATGTCGTCCTCGACATTCCATCTTGTACCAATCAAGTCGAGACATCCTGCAAGAATCACTAATATTTCAAACCAAACCCACAGTCCGGCATCCTAAACATCAAGTCTAGGATACACTACAGAGATCGAAAGCCTAAACTCTGATACCACCTGTGACGCCCCAGCTTCTCCCAAGGGCGAACCCTAGGGTTCGGCGCGTCGCCTGCCCAACTCTCGTCGGGATTCACTCACTACAAACCTCAAACAAAATGCAAAATAAATCTCAAATTTTACGTCAAATTCTCCAAGAATTACATATCGTAAGCGAAGCGGCCACGCTTCCGCTGCGCCACTCTGATCCTTGATACCAGCTATTATACAGGAGGAATTCCAAATCTAAACTGTACAAAATATAGGCCATCCAGTCACGTGAATAAGTACTACAAGCACTTCCTTTGCCTCGAGTCCTGTGGAGGGGAATAAAACAGTTTTGGGGTGAGTTAGAAGCTCAGTGAGTAACCAATAAAAGTGGTAAGAAAACATATTTCACAATAATGCATTTCGATGATGTCATGATTCAGTCATCAAATATCCGTTTATTGCTCTCGTGAGCCAGTGAAATCATTGCACTTAAACACCCAACGCTCAAATAGATCCTTTAACGTTTAACAATAAGAGGGAGCAACGTTGGTGTTCCAGATAATGTCATGAACTCATTGAAGTGGTGGAGACGTTGGTGTCCAGCACACGAATTCCAAACACTCATTTGAGCCAAAACATGGCATGGACCACATGCAAACACTCATGATATGAAATCGAGTAAATAATGCAAGAAAACGTTCAAAAGTAACTTTGGAAACAGTTTAGGGTCACTCACCTCCACGGCTCAGAAACCATCCATCATATATCATTGCCTTGCCCAAATCCAAACCCTTCAACTCAAACTCAAAACAATCAAATGCTTTCAAAGATCGGACAGCATATCCCCTTAAGTTCCTTACTTTTCCATCCTACAAGCAACATCATTTCATCGCAAATCAACCACATACACATCATAGACTATCAAATACACCTTTCGGCACAATATCCATAACTGAAGCTACACTTATCGGATTGAAACGAATCTTATGGCGTTTCGAAGCCAAGACATAAACCTACATTTATTATGAAGACCTCCAAAGCCAAATCATGCATTTTCAGGGGTCAAAAATGGAAAACTACATGAAAACAGAAATCTGGGCGCGGAACAGGGTTCATGGGCAGTCAAGGGTATTTCAGTCATTTCACATGTTACAGTGCTCGGATCTAGCTGAAATTTTGTAGGAAACTAGTTAACACCATTTGCTACAACTTTCATGTTTTAACCCAAGTCTTATTCTGCCTCTAACATGCTCGAATAAATCCGGTCAGAACAGGGCAGATTCAAAATCCTAACCTGGAATTTCCGCATAAAACCGAAATCTTCCGCAAACAACTTCAACTAACATATACAAGCTTCATTTTACACCATTACCAACCATCATATCATGATTAAACCATGATAATCATATAAAATCAGAAAAATCTCCATAAAATCAGAAATTTAGCTAACTTCACTCTAATCCATAAAATCTTCCATAAAATCACATATCTAACCACCACAAGTCATGAATTCACCATTATTGGAAACAAACAATGAATCTTTACACACCGTACCTTGATAACTCACAAAAGGTAGTAGCTTAGTGGTTCCTTCTCCAAAATAACTCCACCAAGACCTTGGAATCTCCTTAGTAACCAACTTTTATGGAGTGATTTGCAATTCCATCGGTTAAAACTCAAGATTGAAGTAAGAAAGTGGAGTGAAAGATGAAGGTTTTTCTCTCTCTCTTGCTCTCTAAGTTTCAGCCATGAGAAGGAAGAAATGGCTTGATTTTTGGTCAAATTTTGGTTTTAGTAAAGTTAAGGTAAGATGGTCAAAAGTCCAACTTTGAATAAGAAGGTGGCACATGTCACCTTTTGTTTTAAAACTTATCTTTTTGTCTCTCCAATACTAATCCATATACGTAACATCTAATTATCTCTTAGAACCTTGTAAAATAATATCACTTAATACAAAACTCCATCAAATTGTCAAAAATATATTGCATTTACCGCACCAGCGGGTCCCAAGTTCATAATACTCTTCAAAATTAACGTGGAATAACTTGTATCAAGAAAATGATTTGGAAACTATATTTACTTATAAAAATGTATAGAAAATCAAAATATGGAAGAAAGGTACAAAATTATAGACGAGAAAACAAAATAATGTCTAGAAAATATATAAAAATTTTCCGGTTCTCACACTCATTCTTTCGGGGCGTCACAAACTCCCCTCCTTAAAACAATGTCGTCCTCGACATTCCATCTTGTACCAATCAAGTCGAGACATCCTGCAAGAATCACTAATATTTCAAACCAAACCCACAGTCCGGCATCCTAAACATCAAGTCTAGGATACACTACAGAGATCGAAAGCCTAAACTCTGATACCACCTGTGACGCCCCAGCTTCTCCCAAGGGCGAACCCTAGGGTTCGGCGCGTCGCCTGCCCAACTCTCGTCGGGATTCACTCACTACAAACCTCAAACAAAATGCAAAATAAATCTCAAATTTTACGTCAAATTCTCCAAGAATTACATATCGTAAGCGAAGCGGCCACGCTTCCGCTGCGCCACTCTGATCCTTGATACCAGCTATTATACAGGAGGAATTCCAAATCTAAACTGTACAAAATATAGGCCATCCAGTCACGTGAATAAGTACTACAAGCACTTCCTTTGCCTCGAGTCCTGTGGAGGGGAATAAAACAGTTTTGGGGTGAGTTAGAAGCTCAGTGAGTAACCAATAAAAGTGGTAAGAAAACATATTTCACAATAATGCATTTCGATGATGTCATGATTCAGTCATCAAATATCCGTTTATTGCTCTCGTGAGCCAGTGAAATCATTGCACTTAAACACCCAACGCTCAAATAGATCCTTTAACGTTTAACAATAAGAGGGAGCAACGTTGGTGTTCCAGATAATGTCATGAACTCATTGAAGTGGTGGAGACGTTGGTGTCCAGCACACGAATTCCAAACACTCATTTGAGCCAAAACATGGCATGGACCACATGCAAACACTCATGATATGAAATCGAGTAAATAATGCAAGAAAACGTTCAAAAGTAACTTTGGAAACAGTTTAGGGTCACTCACCTCCACGGCTCAGAAACCATCCATCATATATCATTGCCTTGCCCAAATCCAAACCCTTCAACTCAAACTCAAAACAATCAAATGCTTTCAAAGATCGGACAGCATATCCCCTTAAGTTCCTTACTTTTCCATCCTACAAGCAACATCATTTCATCGCAAATCAACCACATACACATCATAGACTATCAAATACACCTTTCGGCACAATATCCATAACTGAAGCTACACTTATCGGATTGAAACGAATCTTATGGCGTTTCGAAGCCAAGACATAAACCTACATTTATTATGAAGACCTCCAAAGCCAAATCATGCATTTTCAGGGGTCAAAAATGGAAAACTACATGAAAACAGAAATCTGGGCGCGGAACAGGGTTCATGGGCAGTCAAGGGTATTTCAGTCATTTCACATGTTACAGTGCTCGGATCTAGCTGAAATTTTGTAGGAAACTAGTTAACACCATTTGCTACAACTTTCATGTTTTAACCTAAGTCTTATTCTGCCTCTAACATGCTCGAATAAATCCGGTCAGAACAGGGCAGATTCAAAATCCTAACCTGGAATTTCCGCATAAAACCGAAATCTTCCGCAAACAACTTCAACTAACATATACAAGCTTCATTTTACACCATTACCAACCATCATATCATGATTAAACCATGATAATCATATAAAATCAGAAAAATCTCCATAAAATCAGAAATTTAGCTAACTTCACTCTAATCCATAAAATCTTCCATAAAATCACATATCTAACCACCACAAGTCATGAATTCACCATTATTGGAAACAAACAATGAATCTTTACACACCGTACCTTGATAACTCACAAAAGGTAGTAGCTTAGTGGTTCCTTCTCCAAAATAACTCCACCAAGACCTTGGAATCTCCTTAGTAACCAACTTTTATGGAGTGATTTGCAATTCCATCGGTTAAAACTCAAGATTGAAGTAAGAAAGTGGAGTGAAAGATGAAGGTTTTTCTCTCTCTCTTGCTCTCTAAGTTTCAGCCATGAGAAGGAAGAAATGGCTTGATTTTTGGTCAAATTTTGGTTTTAGTAAAGTTAAGGTAAGATGGTCAAAAGTCCAACTTTTAATAAGAAGGTGGCACATGTCACCTTTTGTTTTAAAACTTATCTTTTTGTCTCTCCAATACTAATCCATATACGTAACATCTAATTATCTCTTAGAATCTTGTAAAATAATATCACTTAATACAAAACTCCATCAAATTGTCAAAAATATATTGCATTTACCGCACCAGCGGGTCCCAAGTTCATAATACTCTTCAAAATTAACGTGGAATAACTTGTATTAAGAAAATGATTTGGAAACTATATTTACTTATAAAAATGTATAGAAAATCAAAATATGGAAGAAAGGTACAAAATTATAGACGAGAAAACAAAATAATGTCTAGAAAATATATAAAAATTTTCCGGTTCTCACACTCATTCTTTCGGGGCGTCACAAACTCCCCTCCTTAAAACAATGTCGTCCTCGACATTCCATCTTGTACCAATCAAGTCGAGACATCCTGCAAGAATCACTAATATTTCAAACCAAACCCACAGTCCGGCATCCTAAACATCAAGTCTAGGATACACTACAGAGATCGAAAGCCTAAACTCTGATACCACCTGTGACGCCCCAGTATCTCCCAAGGGCGAACCCTAGGGTTCGGCGCGTCGTCTGCCCAACTCTCGTCGGGATTCACTCACTACAAACCTCAAACAAAATGCAAAATAAATCTCAAATTTTACGTCAAATTCTCCAAGAATTACATATCGTAAGCGAAGCGGCCACGCTTCCGCTGCGCCACTCTGATCCTTGATACCAGCTATTATACAGGAGGAATTCCAAATCTAAACTGTACAAAATATAGGCCATCCAGTCACGTGAATAAGTACTACAAGCACTTCCTTTGCCTCGAGTCCTGTGGAGGGGAATAAAACAGTTTTGGGGTGAGTTAGAAGCTCAGTGAGTAACCAATAAAAGTGGTAAGAAAACATATTTCACAATAATGCATTTCGATGATGTCATGATTCAGTCATCAAATATCCGTTTATTGCTCTCGTGAGCCAGTGAAATCATTGCACTTAAACACCCAACGCTCAAATAGATCCTTTAACGTTTAACAATAAGAGGGAGCAACGTTGGTGTTCCAGATAATGTCATGAACTCATTGAAGTGGTGGAGACGTTGGTGTCCAGCACACGAATTCCAAACACTCATTTGAGCCAAAACATGGCATGGACCACATGCAAACACTCATGATATGAAATCGAGTAAATAATGCAAGAAAACGTTCAAAAGTAACTTTGGAAACAGTTTAGGGTCACTCACCTCCACGGCTCAGAAACCATCCATCATATATCATTGCCTTGCCCAAATCCAAAACCTTCAACTCAAACTCAAAACAATCAAATGCTTTCAAAGATCGGACAGCATATCCCCTTAAGTTCCTTACTTTTCCATCCTACAAGCAACATCATTTCATCGCAAATCAACCACATACACATCATAGACTATCAAATACACCTTTCGGCACAATATCCATAACTGAAGCTACACTTATCGGATTGAAACGAATCTTATGGCGTTTCGAAGCCAAGACATAAACCTACATTTATTATGAAGACCTCCAAAGCCAAATCATGCATTTTCAGGGGTCAAAAATGGAAAACTACATGAAAACAGAAATCTGGGCGCGGAACAGGGTTCATGGGCAGTCAAGGGTATTTCAGTCATTTCACATGTTACAGTGCTCGGATCTAGCTGAAATTTTGTAGGAAACTAGTTAACACCATTTGCTACAACTTTCAAGTTTTAACCTAAGTCTTATTCTGCCTCTAACATGCTCGAATAAATCCGGTCAGAACAGGGCAGATTCAAAATCCTAACCTGGAATTTCCGCATAAAACCGAAATCTTCCGCAAACAACTTCAACTAACATATACAAGCTTCATTTTACACCATTACCAACCATCATATCATGATTAAACCATGATAATCATATAAAATCAGAAAAATCTCCATAAAATCAGAAATTTAGCTAATTTCACTCTAATCCATAAAATCTTCCATAAAATCACATATCTAACCACCACAAGTCATGAATTCACCATTATTGGAAACAAACAATGAATCTTTACACACCGTACCTTGATAACTCACAAAAGGTAGTAGCTTAGTGGTTCCTTCTCCAAAATAACTCCACCAAGACCTTGGAATCTCCTTAGTAACCAACTTTTATGGAGTGATTTGCAATTCCATCGGTTAAAACTCAAGATTGAAGTAAGAAAGTGGAGTGAAAGATGAAGGTTTTTCTCTCTCTCTTGCTCTCTAAGTTTCAGCCATGAGAAGGAAGAAATGGCTTGATTTTTGGTCAAATTTTGGTTTTAGTAAAGTTAAGGTAAGATGGTCAAAAGTCCAACTTTGAATAAGAAGGTGGCACATGTCACCTTTTGGTTTAAAACTTATCTTTTTGTCTCTCCAATACTAATCCATATACGTAACATCTAATTATCTCTTAGCACCTTGTAAAATAATATCACTTAATACAAAACTCCATCAAATTGTCAAAAATATATTGCATTTACCGCACCAGCGGGTCCCAAGTTCATAATACTCTTCAAAATTAACGTGGAATAACTTGTATCAAGAAAATGATTTGGAAACTATATTTACTTATAAAAATGTATAGAAAATCAAAATATGGAAGAAAGGTACAAAATTATAGACGAGGAAACAAAATAATGTCTAGAAAATATATAAAAATTTTCGGGTTCTCACACTCATTCTTTCGGGGCGTCACAAACTCCCCTCCTTAAAACAATGTCGTCCTCGACATTCCATCTTGTACCAATCAAGTCGAGACATCCTGCAAGAATCACTAATATTTCAAACCAAACCCACAGTCCGGCATCCTAAACATCAAGTCTAGGATACACTACAGAGATCGAAAGCCTAAACTCTGATACCACCTGTGACGCCCCAGCTTCTCCCAAGGGCGAACCCTAGGGTTCGGCGCGTCGCCTGCCCAACTCTCGTCGGGATTCACTCACTACAAACCTCAAACAAAATGCAAAATAAATCTCAAATTTTACATCAAATTCTCCAAGAATTACATATCGTAAGCGAAGCGCCCACGCTTCCGCTGCGCCACTCTGATCCTTGATACCAGCTATTATACAGGAGGAATTCCAAATCTAAACTGTACAAAATATAGGCCATCCAGTCACGTGAATAAGTACTACAAGCACTTCCTTTGCCTCGAGTCCTGTGGAGGGGAATAAAACAGTTTTGGGGTGAGTTAGAAGCTCAGTGAGTAACCAATAAAAGTAGTAAGAAAACATATTTCACAATAATGCATTTCGATGATGTCATGATTCAGTCATCAAATATCCGTTTATTGCTCTCGTGAGCCAGTGAAATCATTGCACTTAAACACCCAACGCTCAAATAGATCCTTTAACGTTTAACAATAAGAGGGAGCAACGTTGGTGTTCCAGATGATGTCATGAACTCATTGAAGTGGTGGAGACGTTGGTGTCCAGCACACGAATTCCAAACACTCATTTGAGCCAAAACATGGCATGGACCACATGCAAACACTCATGATATGAAATCGAGTAAATAATGCAAGAAAACGTTCAAAAGTAACTTTGGAAACAGTTTAGGGTCACTCACCTCCACGGCTCAGAAACCATCCATCATATATCATTGCCTTGCCCAAATCCAAACCCTTCAACTCAAACTCAAAACAATCAAATGCTTTCAAAGATCGGACAGCATATCCCCTTAAGTTCCTTACTTTTCCATCCTACAAGCAACATCATTTCATCTCAAATCAACCACATACACATCATAGACTATCAAATACACCTTTCGGCACAATATCCATAACTGAAGCTACACTTACCGGATTGAAACGAATCTTATGGCGTTTCGAAGCCAAGACATAAACCTACATTTATTATGAAGACCTCCAAAGCCAAATCATGCATTTTCAGGGGTCAAAAATGGAAAACTACATGAAAACAGAAATCTGGGCGCGGAACAGGGTTCATGGGCAGTCAAGGGTATTTCAGTCATTTCACATGTTACAGTGCTCGGATCTAGCTGAAATTTTGTAGGAAACTAGTTAACACCATTTGCTACAACTTTCATGTTTTAACCTAAGTCTTATTCTGCCTCTAACATGCTCGAATAAATCCGGTCAGAACAGGGCAGATTCAAAATCCTAACCTGGAATTTCCGCATAAAACCGAAATCTTCCGCAAACAACTTCAACTAACATATACAAGTTTCATTTTACACCATTACCAACCATCATATCATGATTAAACCATGATAATCATATAAAATCAAAAAAATCTCCATAAAATCAGAAATTTAGCTAACTTCACTCTAATCCATAAAATCTTCCATAAAATCACATATCTAACCACCACAAGTCATGAATTCACCATTATTGGAAACAAACAATGAATCTTTACACACCGTACCTTGATAACTCACAAAAGGTAGTAGCTTAGTGGTTCCTTCTCCAAAATAACTCCACCAAGACCTTGGAATCTCCTTAGTAACCAACTTTTATGGAGTGATTTGCAATTCCATCGGTTAAAACTCAAGATTGAATTAAGAAAGTGGAGTGAAAGATGAAGGTTTTTCTCTCTCTCTTGCTCTCTAAGTTTCAGCCATGAGAAGGAAGAAATGGCTTGATTTTTGGTCAAATTTTGGTTTTAGTAAAGTTAAGGTAAGATGGTCAAAAGTCCAACTTTGAATAAGAAGGTGGCACATGTCACCTTTTGGTTTAAAACTTATCTTTTTGTCTCTCCAATACTAATCCATATACGTAACATCTAATTATCTCTTAGCACCTTGTAAAATAATATCACTTAATACAAACTCCATCAAATTGTCAAAAATATATTGCATTTACCGCACCAGCGGGTCCCAAGTTCATAATACTCTTCAAAATTAACGTGGAATAACTTGTATCAAGAAAATGATTTGGAAACTATATTTACTTATAAAAATGTATAGAAAATCAAAATATGGAAGAAAGGTACAAAATTATAGACGAGGAAACAAAATAATGTCTAGAAAATATATAAAAATTTTCGGGTTCTCACACTCATTCTTTCGGGGCGTCACAAACTCCCCTCCTTAAAACAATGTCGTCCTCGACATTCCATCTTGTACCAATCAAGTCGAGACATCCTGCAAGAATCACTAATATTTCAAACCAAACCCACAGTCCGGCATCCTAAACATCAAGTCTATGATACACTACAGAGATCGAAAGCCTAAACTCTGATACCACCTGTGACGCCCCAGCTTCTCCCAAGGGCGAACCCTAGGGTTCGGCGCGTCGCCTGCCCAACTCTCGTCGGGATTCACTCACTACAAACCTCAAACAAAATGCAAAATAAATCTCAAATTTTACATCAAATTCTCCAAGAATTACATATCGTAAGCGAAGCGCCCACGCTTCCGCTGCGCCACTCTGATCCTTGATACCAGCTATTATACAGGAGGAATTCCAAATCTAAACTGTACAAAATATAGGCCATCCAGTCACGTGAATAAGTACTACAAGCACTTCCTTTGCCTCGAGTCCTGTGGAGGGGAATAAAACAGTTTTGGGGTGAGTTAGAAGCTCAGTGAGTAACCAATAAAAGTAGTAAGAAAACATATTTCACAATAATGCATTTCGATGATGTCATGATTCAGTCATCAAATATCCGTTTATTGCTCTCGTGAGCCAGTGAAATCATTGCACTTAAACACCCAACGCTCAAATAGATCCTTTAACGTTTAACAATAAGAGGGAGCAACGTTGGTGTTCCAGATGATGTCATGAACTCATTGAAGTGGTGGAGACGTTGGTGTCCAGCACACGAATTCCAAACACTCATTTGAGCCAAAACATGGCATGGACCACATGCAAACACTCATGATATGAAATCGAGTAAATAATGCAAGAAAACGTTCAAAAGTAACTATGGAAACAGTTTAGGGTCACTCACCTCCACGGCTCAGAAACCATCCATCATATATCATTGCCTTGCCCAAATCCAAACCCTTCAACTCAAACTCAAAACAATCAAATGCTTTCAAAGATCGGACAGCATATCCCCTTAAGTTCCTTACTTTTCCATCCTACAAGCAACATCATTTCATCTCAAATCAACCACATACACATCATAGACTATCAAATACACCTTTCGGCACAATATCCATAACTGAAGCTACACTTACCGGATTGAAACGAATCTTATGGCGTTTCGAAGCCAAGACATAAACCTACATTTATTATGAAGACCTCCAAAGCCAAATCATGCATTTTCAGGGGTCAAAAATGGAAAACTACATGAAAACAGAAATCTGGGCGCGGAACAGGGTTCATGGGCAGTCAAGGGTATTTCAGTCATTTCACATGTTACAGTGCTCGGATCTAGCTGAAATTTTGTAGGAAACTAGTTAACACCATTTGCCACAACTTTCATGTTTTAACCTAAGTCTTATTCTGCCTCTAACATGCTCGAATAAATCCGGTCAGAACAGGGCAGATTCAAAATCCTAACTTGGAATTTCCGCATAAAACCGAAATCTTCCGCAAACAACTTCAACTAACATATACAAGCTTCATTTTACACCATTACCAACCATCATATCATGATTAAACCATGATAATCATATAAAATCAGAAAAATCTCCATAAAATCAGAAATTTAGCTAACTTCACACTAATCCATAAAATCTTCCATAAAATCACATATCTAACCACCACAAGTCATGAATTCACCATTATTGGAAACAAACAATGAATCTTTACACACCGTACCTTGATAACTCACAAAAGGTAGTAGCTTAGTGGTTCCTTCTCCAAAATAACTCCACCAAGACCTTGGAATCTCCTTAGTAACCAACTTTTATGGAGTGATTTGCAATTCCATCGGTTAAAACTCAAGATTGAAGTAAGAAAGTGGAGTGAAAGATGAAGGTTTTTCTCTCTCTCTTGCTCTCTAAGTTTCAGCCATGAGAAGGAAGAAATGGATTGATTTTTGGTCAAATTTTGGTTTTAGTAAAGTTAAGATAAGATGGTCAAAAGTCCAACTTTGAATAAGAAGGTGGCACATGTCACCTTTTGGTTTAAAACTTATCTTTTTGTCTCTCCAATACTAATCCATATACGTAACATCTAATTATCTCTTAGCACCTTGTAAAATAATATCACTTAATACAAAACTCCATCAAATTGTCAAAAATATATTGCATTTACCGCACCAGCGGGTCCCAAGTTCATAATACTCTTCAAAATTAACGTGGAATAACTTGTATCAAGAAAATGATTTGGAAACTATATTTACTTATAAAAATGTATAGAAAATCAAAATATGGAAGAAAGGTACAAAATTATAGACGAGGAAACAAAATAATGTCTAGAAAATATATAAAAATTTTCGGGTTCTCACACTCATTCTTTCGGGGCGTCACAAACTCCCCTCCTTAAAACAATGTCGTCCTCGACATTCCATCTTGTACCAATCAAGTCGAGACATCCTGCAAGAATCACTAATATTTCAAACCAAACCCACAGTCCGGCATCCTAAACATCAAGTCTAGGATACACTACAGAGATCGAAAGCCTAAACTCTGATACCACCTGTGACGCCCCAGCTTCTCCCAAGGGCGAACCCTAGGGTTCGGCGCGTCGCCTGCCCAACTCTCGTCGGGATTCACTCACTACAAACCTCAAACAAAATGCAAAATAAATCTCAAATTTTACATCAAATTCTCCAAGAATTACATATCGTAAGCGAAGCGCCCACGCTTCCGCTTCCACTCTGATCCTTGATACCAGCTATTATACAGGAGGAATTCCAAATCTAAACTGTACAAAATATAGGCCATCCAGTCACGTGAATAAGTACTACAAGCACTTCCTTTGCCTCGAGTCCTGTGGAGGGGAATAAAACAGTTTTGGGGTGAGTTAGAATCTCAGTGAGTAACCAATAAAAGTAGTAAGAAAACATATTTCACAATAATGCATTTCGATGATGTCATGATTCAGTCATCAAATATCCGTTTATTGCCCTCGTGAGCCAGTGAAATCATTGCACTTAAACACCCAACGCTCAAATAGATCCTTTAACGTTTAACAATAAGAGGGAGCAACGTTGGTGTTCCAGATGATGTCATGAACTCATTGAAGTGGTGGAGACGTTGGTGTCCAGCACACGAATTCCAAACACTCATTTGAGCCAAAACATGGCATGGACCACATGCAAACACTCATGATATGAAATCGAGTAAATAATGCAAGAAAACGTTCAAAAGTAACTTTGGAAACAGTTTAGGGTCACTCACCTCCACGGCTCAGAAACCATCCATCATATATCATTGCCTTGCCCAAATCCAAACCCTTCAACTCAAACTCAAAACAATCAAATGCTTTCAAAGATCGGACAGCATATCCCCTTAAGTTCCTTACTTTTCCATCCTACAAGCAACATCATTTCATCTCAAATCAACCACATACACATCATAGACTATCAAATACACCTTTCGGCACAATATCCATAACTGAAGCTACACTTACCGGATTGAAACGAATCTTATGGTGTTTCGAAGCCAAGACATAAACCTACATTTATTATGAAGACCTCCAAAGCCAAATCATGCATTTTCAGGGGTCAAAAATGGAAAACTACATGAAAACAGAAATCTGGGCGCGGAACAGGGTTCATGGGCAGTCAAGGGTATTTCAGTCATTTCACATGTTACAGTGCTCGGATCTAGCTGAAATTTTGTAGGCAACTAGTTAACACCATTTGCTACAACTTTCATGTTTTAACCTAAGTCTTATTCTGCCTCTAACATGCTCGAATAAATCCGGTCAGAACAGGGCAGATTCAAAATCCTAACCTGGAATTTCCGCATAAAACCGAAATCTTCCGCAAACAACTTCAACTAACATATACAAGCTTCATTTTACACCATTACCAACCATCATATCATGATTAAACCATGATAATCATATAAAATCAGAAAAATCTCCATAAAATCAGAAATTTAGCTAACTTCACTCTAATCCATAAAATCTTCCATAAAATCACATATCTAACCACCACAAGTCATGAATTCACCATTATTGGAAACAAACAATGAATCTTTACACACCGTACCTTGATAACTCACAAAAGGTAGTAGCTTAGTGGTTCCTTCTCCAAAATAACTCCACCAAGACCTTGGAATCTCCTTAGTAACCAACTTTTATGGAGTGATTTGCAATTCCATCGGTTAAAACTCAAGATTGAAGTAAGAAAGTGGAGTGAAAGATGAAGGTTTTTCTCTCTCTCTTGCTCTCTAAGTTTCAGCCATGAGAAGGAAGAAATGGATTGATTTTTGGTCAAATTTTGGTTTTAGTAAAGTTAAGGTAAGATGGTCAAAAGTCCAACTTTGAATAAGAAGGTGGCACATGTCACCTTTTGGTTTAAAACTTATCTTTTTGTCTCTCCAATACTAATCCATATACGTAACATCTAATTATCTCTTAGCACCTTGTAAAATAATATCACTTAATACAAAACTCCATCAAATTGTCAAAAATATATTGCATTTACCGCACCAGCGGGTCCCAAGTTCATAATACTCTTCAAAATTAACGTGGAATAACTTGTATCAAGAAAATGATTTGGAAACTATATTTACTTATAAAAATGTATAGAAAATCAAAATATGGAAGAAAGGTACAAAATTATAGACGAGGAAACAAAATAATGTCTAGAAAATATATAAAAATTTTCGGGTTCTCACACTCATTCTTTCGGGGCGTCACAAACTCCCCTCCTTAAAACAATGTCGTCCTCGACATTCCATCTTGTACCAATCAAGTCGAGACATCCTGCAAGAATCACTAATATTTCAAACCAAACCCACAGTCCGGCATCCTAAACATCAAGTCTAGGATACACTACAGAGATCGAAAGCCTAAACTCTGATACCACCTGTGACGCCCCAGCTTCTCCCAAGGGCGAACCCTAGGGTTCGGCGCGTCGCCTGCCCAACTCTCGTCGGGATTCACTCACTACAAACCTCAAACAAAATGCAAAATAAATCTCAAATTTTACATCAAATTCTCCAAGAATTACATATCGTAAGCGAAGCGCCCACGCTTCCGCTTCCACTCTGATCCTTGATACCAGCTATTATACAGGAGGAATTCCAAATCTAAACTGTACAAAATATAGGCCATCCAGTCACGTGAATAAGTACTACAAGCACTTCCTTTGCCTCGAGTCCTGTGGAGGGGAATAAAACAGTTTTGGGGTGAGTTAGAATCTCAGTGAGTAACCAATAAAAGTAGTAAGAAAACATATTTCACAATAATGCATTTCGATGATGTCATGATTCAGTCATCAAATATCCGTTTATTGCCCTCGTGAGCCAGTGAAATCATTGCACTTAAACACCCAACGCTCAAATAGATCCTTTAACGTTTAACAATAAGAGGGAGCAACGTTGGTGTTCCAGATGATGTCATGAACTCATTGAAGTGGTGGAGACGTTGGTGTCCAGCACACGAATTCCAAACACTCATTTGAGCCAAAACATGGCATGGACCACATGCAAACACTCATGATATGAAATCGAGTAAATAATGCAAGAAAACGTTCAAAAGTAACTTTGGAAACAGTTTAGGGTCACTCACCTCCACGGCTCAGAAACCATCCATCATATATCATTGCCTTGCCCAAATCCAAACCCTTCAACTCAAACTCAAAACAATCAAATGCTTTCAAAGATCGGACAGCATATCCCCTTAAGTTCCTTACTTTTCCATCCTACAAGCAACATCATTTCATCTCAAATCAACCACATACACATCATAGACTATCAAATACACCTTTCGGCACAATATCCATAACTGAAGCTACACTTATCGGATTGAAACGAATCTTATGGCGTTTCGAAGCCAAGACATAAACCTACATTTATTATGAAGACCTCCAAAGCCAAATCACGCATTTTCAGGGGTCAAAAATGGAAAACTACATGAAAACAGAAATCTGGGCGCGGAACAGGGTTCATGGGCAGTCAAGGGTATTTCAGTCATTTCACATGTTACAGTGCTCGGATCTAGCTGAAATTTTGTAGGAAACTAGTTAACACCATTTGCTACAACTTTCATGTTTTAACCTAAGTCTTATTCTGCCTCTAACATGCTCGAATAAATCCGGTCAGAACAGGGCAGATTCAAAATCCTAACCTGGAATTTCCGCATAAAACCGAAATCTTCCGCAAACAACTTCAACTAACATATACAAGCTTCATTTTACACCATTACCAACCATCATATCATGATTAAACCATGATAATCATATAAAATCAGAAAAATCTCCATAAAATCAGAAATTTAGCTAACTTCACTCTAATCCATAAAATCTTCCATAAAATCACATATCTAACCACCACAAGTCATGAATTCACCATTATTGGAAACAAACAATGAATCTTTACACACCGTACCTTGATAACTCACAAAAGGTAGTAGCTTAGTGGTTCCTTCTCCAAAATAACTCCACCAAGACCTTGGAATCTCCTTAGTAACCAACTTTTATGGAGTGATTTGCAATTCCATCGGTTAAAACTCAAGATTGAAGTAAGAAAGTGGAGTGAAAGATGAAGGTTTTTCTCTCTCTCTTGCTCTCTAAGTTTCAGCCATGAGAAGGAAGAAATGGCTTGATTTTTGGTCAAATTTTGGTTTTAGTAAAGTTAAGGTAAGATGGTCAAAAGTCCAACTTTGAATAAGAAGGTGGCACATGTCACCTTTTGGTTTAAAACTTATCTTTTTGTCTCTCCAATACTAATCCATATACGTAACATCTAATTATCTCTTAGCACCTTGTAAAATAATATCACTTAATACAAAACTCCATCAAATTGTCAAAAATATATTGCATTTACCGCACCAGCGGGTCCCAAGTTCATAATACTCTTCAAAATTAACGTGGAATAACTTGTATCAAGAAAATGATTTGGAAACTATATTTACTTATAAAAATGTATAGAAAATCAAAATATGGAAGAAAGGTACAAAATTATAGACGAGGAAACAAATGCATTTCGATGATGTCATGATTCAGTCATCAAATATCCGTTTATTGCTCTCGTGAGCCAGTGAAATCATTGCACTTAAACACCCAACGCTCAAATAGATCCTTTAACGTTTAACAATAAGAGGGAGCAACGTTGGTGTTCCAGATGATGTCATGAACTCATTGAAGTGGTGGAGACGTTGGTGTCCAGCACACGAATTCCAAACACTCATTTGAGCCAAAACATGGCATGGACCACATGCAAACACTCATGATATGAAATCGAGTAAATAATGCAAGAAAACGTTCAAAAGTAACTTTGGAAACAGTTTAGGTTCACTCACCTCCACGGCTCAGAAACCATCCATCATATATCATTGCCTTGCCCAAATCCAAACCCTTCAACTCAAACTCAAAACAATCAAATGCTTTCAAAGATCGGACAGCATATCCCCTTAAGTTCCTTACTTTTCCATCCTACAAGCAACATCATTTCATCTCAAATCAACCACATACACATCATAGACTATCAAATACACCTTTCGGCACAATATCCATAACTGAAGCTACACTTATCGGATTGAAACGAATCTTATGGCGTTTCGAAGCCAAGACATAAACCTACATTTATTATGAAGACCTCCAAAGCCAAATCACGCATTTTCAGGGGTCAAAAATGGAAAACTACATGAAAATAGAAATCTGGGCGCGGAACAGGGTTCATGGGCAGTCAAGGGTATTTCAGTCATTTCACATGTTACAGTGCTCGGATCTAGCTGAAATTTTGTAGGAAACTAGTTAACACCATTTGCTACAACTTTCATGTTTTAACCTAAGTCTTATTCTGCCTCTAACATGCTCGAATAAATCCGGTCAGAACAGGGCAGATTCAAAATCCTAACCTGGAATTTCCGCATAAAACCGAAATCTTCCGCAAACAACTTCAACTAACATATACAAGCTTCATTTTACACCATTACCAACCATCATATCATGATTAAACCATGATAATCATATAAAATCAGAAAAATCTCCATAAAATCAGAAATTTAGCTAACTTCACTCTAATCCATAAAATCTTCCATAAAATCACATATCTAACCACCACAAATCATGAATTCACCATTATTGGAAACAAACAATGAATCTTTACACACCGTACCTTGATAACTCACAAAAGGTAGTAGCTTAGTGGTTCCTTCTCCAAAATAACTCCACGAAGACCTTGGAATCTCCTTAGTAACCAACTTTTATGGAGTGATTTGCAATTCCATCGGTTAAAACTCAAGATTGAAGTAAGAAAGTGGAGTGAAAGATGAAGGTTTTTCTCTCTCTCTTGCTCTCTAAGTTTCAGCCATGAGAAGGAAGAAATGGCTTGATTTTTGGTCAAATTTTGGTTTTAGTAAAGTTAAGGTAAGATGGTCAAAAGTCCAACTTTGAATAAGAAGGTGGCACATGTCACCTTTTGGTTTAAAACTTATCTTTTTGTCTCTCCAATACTAATCCATATACGTAACATCTAATTATCTCTTAGCACCTTGTAAAATAATATCACTTAATACAAAACTCCATGAAATTGTCAAAAATATATTGCATTTACCGCACCAGCGGGTCCCAAGTGCATAATACTCTTCAAAATTAACGTGGAATAACTTGTATCAAGAAAATGATTTGGAAACTATATTTACTTATAAAAATGTATAGAAAATCAAAATATGGAAGAAAGGTACAAAATTATAGACGAGGAAACAAAATAATGTCTAGAAAATATATAAAAATTTTCCGGTTCTCACACTCATTCTTTCGGGGCGTCACAAACTCCCCTCCTTAAAACAATGTCGTCCTCGACATTCCATCTTGTACCAATCAAGTCGAGACATCCTGCAAGAATCACTAATATTTCAAACCAAACCCACAGTCCGGCATCCTAAACATCAAGTCTAGGATACACTACAGAGATCGAAAGCCTAAACTCTGATACCACCTGTGACGCCCCAGCTTCTCCCAAGGGCGAACCATAGGGTTCGGCGCGTCGCCTGCCCAACTCTCGTCGGGATTCACTCACTACAAACCTCAAACAAAATGCAAAATAAATCTCAAATTTTACATCAAATTCTCCAAGAATTACATATCGTAAGCGAAGCGCCCACGCTTCCGCTGCGCCACTCTGATCCTTGATACCAGCTATTATACAGGAGGAATTCCAAATCTAAACTGTACAAAATATAGGCCATCCAGTCACGTGAATAAGTACTACAAGCACTTCCTTTGCCTCGAGTCCTGTGGAGGGGAATAAAACAGTTTTGGGGTGAGTTAGAAGCTCAGTGAGTAACCAATAAAAGTAGTAAGAAAACATATTTCACAATAATGCATTTCGATGATGTCATGATTCAGTCATCAAATATCCGTTTATTGCTCTCGTGAGCCAGTGAAATCATTGCACTTAAACACCCAACGCTCAAATAGATCCTTTAACGTTTAACAATAAGAGGGAGCAACGTTGGTGTTCCAGATGATGTCATGAACTCATTGAAGTGGTGGAGACGTTGGTGTCCAGCACACGAATTCCAAACACTCATTTGAGCCAAAACATGGCATGGAGCACATGCAAACACTCATGATATGAAATCGAGTAAATAATGCAAGAAAACGTTCAAAAGTAACTTTGGAAACAGTTTAGGGTCACTCACCTCCACGGCTCAGAAACCATCCATCATATATCATTGCCTTGCCCAAATCCAAACCCTTCAACTCAAACTCAAAACAATCAAATGCTTTCAAAGATCGGACAGCATATCCCCTTAAGTTCCTTACTTTTCCATCCTACAAGCAACATCATTTCATCTCAAATCAACCACATACACATCATAGACTATCAAATACACCTTTCGGCACAATATCCATAACTGAAGCTACACTTATCGGATTGAAACGAATCTTATGGCGTTTCGAAGCCAAGACATAAACCTACATTTATTATGAAGACCTCCAAAGCCAAATCACGCATTTTCAGGGGTCAAAAATGGAAAACTACATGAAAACAGAAATCTGGGCGCGGAACAGGGTTCATGGGCAGTCAAGGGTATTTCAGTCATTTCACATGTTACAGTGCTCGGATCTAGCTGAAATTTTGTAGGAAACTAGTTAACACCATTTGCTACAACTTTCATGTTTTAACCTAAGTCTTATTCTGCCTCTAACATGCTCGAATAAATCCGGTCAGAACAGGGCAGATTCAAAATCCTAACCTGGAATTTCCGCATAAAACCGAAATCTTCCGCAAACAACTTCAACTAACATATACAAGCTTCATTTTACACCATTACCAACCATCATATCATGATTAAACCATGATAATCATATAAAATCAGAAAAATCTCCATAAAATCAGAAATTTAGCTAACTTCACTCTAATCCATAAAATCTTCCATAAAATCACATATCTAACCACCACAAGTCATGAATTCACCATTATTGGAAACAAACAATGAATCTTTACACACCGTACCTTGATAACTCACAAAAGGTAGTAGCTTAGTGGTTCCTTCTCCAAAATAACTCCACCAAGACCTTGGAATCTCCTTAGTAACCAACTTTTATGGAGTGATTTGCAATTCCATCGGTTAAAACTCAAGATTGAAGTAAGAAAGTGGAGTGAAAGATGAAGGTTTTTCTCTCTCTCTTGCTCTCTAAGTTTCAGCCATGAGAAGGAAGAAATGGCTTGATTTTTGGTCAAATTTTGATTTTAGTAAAGTTAAGGTAAGATGGTCAAAAGTCCAACTTTGAATAAGAAGGTGGCACATGTCACCTTTTGGTTTAAAACTTATCTTTTTGTCTCTCCAATACTAATCCATATACGTAACATCTAATTATCTCTTAGCACCTTGTAAAATAATATCACTTAATACAAAACTCCATGAAATTGTCAAAAATATATTGCATTTACCGCACCAGCGGGTCCCAAGTTCATAATACTCTTCAAAATTAACGTGGAATAACTTGTATCAAGAAAATGATTTGGAAACTATATTTACTTATAAAAATGTATAGAAAATCAAAATATGGAAGAAAGGTACAAAATTATAGACGAGGAAACAAAATAATGTCTAGAAAATATATAAAAATTTTCCGGTTCTCACACTCATTCTTTCGGGGCGTCACAAACTCCCCTCCTTAAAACAATGTCGTCCTCGACATTCAATCTTGTACCAATCAAGTCGAGACATCCTGCAAGAATCACTAATATTTCAAACCAAACCCACAGTCCGGCATCCTAAACATCAAGTCTAGGATACACTACAGAGATCGAAAGCCTAAACTCTGATACCACCTGTGACGCCCCAGCTTCTCCCAAGGGCGAACCCTAGGGTTCGGCGCGTCGCCTGCCCAACTCTCGTCGGGATTCACTCACTACAAACCTCAAACAAAATGCAAAATAAATCTCAAATTTTACGTCAAATTCTCCAAGAATTACATATCGTAAGCGAAGCGGCCACGCTTCCGCTGCGCCACTCTGATCCTTGATACCAGCTATTATACAGGAGGAATTCCAAATCTAAACTGTACAAAATATAGGCCATCCAGTCACGTGAATAAGTACTACAAGCACTTCCTTTGCCTCGAGTCCTGTGGAGGGGAATAAAACAGTTTTGGGGTGAGTTAGAAGCTCAGTGAGTAACCAATAAAAGTGGTAAGAAAACATATTTCACAATAATGCATTTCGATGATGTCATGATTCAGTCATCAAATATCCGTTTATTGCTCTCGTGAGCCAGTGAAATCATTGCACTTAAACACCCAACGCTCAAATAGATCCTTTAACGTTTAACAATAAGAGGGAGCAACGTTGGTGTTCCAGATGATGTCATGAACTCATTGAAGTGGTGGAGACGTTGGTGTCCAGCACACGAATTCCAAACACTCATTTGAGCCAAAACATGGCATGGACCACATGCAAACACTCATGATATGAAATCGAGTAAATAATGCAAGAAAACGTTCAAAAGTAACTATGGAAACAGTTTAGGGTCACTCACCTCCACGGCTCAGAAACCATCCATCATATATCATTGCCTTGCCCAAATCCAAAACCTTCAACTCAAACTCAAAACAATCAAATGCTTTCAAAGATCGGACAGCATATCCCCTTAAGTTCCTTACTTTTCCATCCTACAAGCAACATCATTTCATCTCAAATCAACCACATACACATCATAGACTATCAAATACACCTTTCGGCACAATATCCATAACTGAAGCTACACTTATCGGATTGAAACAAATCTTATGGCGTTTCGAAGACAAGACATAAACCTACATTTATTATGAAGACCTCCAAAGCCAAATCATGCATTTTCAGGGGTCAAAAATGGAAAACTACATGAAAATAGAAATCTGGGCGCGGAACAGGGTTCATGGGCAGTCAAGGGTATTTCAGTCATTTCACATGTTACAGTGCTCGGATCTAGCTGAAATTTTGTAGGAAACTAGTTAACACCATTTGCTACAACTTTCATGTTTTAACCTAAGTCTTATTCTGCCTCTAACATGCTCGAATAAATCCGGTCAGAACAGGGCAGATTCAAAATCCTAACCTGGAATTTCCGCATAAAACCGAAATCTTCCGCAAACAACTTCAACTAACATATACAAGCTTCATTTTACACCATTACCAACCATCATATCATGATTAAACCATGATAATCATATAAAATCAGAAAAATCTCCATAAATTCAGAAATTTAGCTAACTTCACTCTAATCCATAAAATCTTCCATAAAATCACATATCTAACCACCACAAATCATGAATTCACCATTATTGGAAACAAACAATGAATCTTTACACACCGTACCTTGATAACTCACAAAAGGTAGTAGCTTAGTGGTTCCTTCTCCAAAATAACTCCACGAAGACCTTCGAATCTCCTTAGTAACCAACTTTTATGGAGTGATTTGCAATTCCATCGGTTAAAACTCAAGATTGAAGTAAGAAAGTGGAGTGAAAGATGAAGGTTTTTCTCTCTCTCTTGCTCTCTAAGTTTCAGCCATGAGAAGGAAGAAATGGCTTGATTTTTGGTCAAATTTTGGTTTTAGTAAAGTTAAGGTAAGATGGTCAAAAGTCCAACTTTGAATAAGAAGGTGGCACATGTCACCTTTTGGTTTAAAACTTATCTTTTTGTCTCTCCAATACTAATCCATATACGTAACATCTAATTATCTCTTAGCACCTTGTAAAATAATATCACTTAATACAAAACTCCATGAAATTGCCAAAAATATATTGCATTTACCGCACCAGCGGGTCCCAAGTGCATAATACTCTTCAAAATTAACGTGGAATAACTTGTATCAAGAAAATGATTTGGAAACTATATTTACTTATAAAAATGTATAGAAAATCAAAATATGGAAGAAAGGTACAAAATTATAGACGAGGAAACAAAATAATGTCTAGAAAATATATAAAAATTTTCCGGTTCTCACACTCATTCTTTCGGGGCGTCACAAACTCCCCTCCTTAAAACAATGTCGTCCTCGACATTCCATCTTGTACCAATCAAGTCGAGACATCCTGCAAGAATCACTAATATTTCAAACCAAACCCACAGTCCGGCATCCTAAACATCAAGTCTAGGATACACTACAGAGATCGAAAGCCTAAACTCTGATACCACCTGTGACGCCCCAGCTTCTCCCAAGGGCGAACCATAGGGTTCGGCGCGTCGCCTGCCCAACTCTCGTCGGGATTCACTCACTACAAACCTCAAACAAAATGCAAAATAAATCTCAAATTTTACATCAAATTCTCCAAGAATTACATATCGTAAGCGAAGCGCCCACGCTTCCGCTGCGCCACTCTGATCCTTGATACCAGCTATTATACAGGAGGAATTCCAAATCTAAACTGTACAAAATATAGGCCATCCAGTCACGTGAATAAGTACTACAAGCACTTCCTTTGCCTCGAGTCCTGTGGAGGGGAATAAAACAGTTTTGGGGTGAGTTAGAAGCTCAGTGAGTAACCAATAAAAGTAGTAAGAAAACATATTTCACAATAATGCATTTCGATGATGTCATGATTCAGTCATCAAATATCCGTTTATTGCTCTCGTGAGCCAGTGAAATCATTGCACTTAAACACCCAACGCTCAAATAGATCCTTTAACGTTTAACAATAAGAGGGAGCAACGTTGGTGTTCCAGATGATGTCATGAACTCATTGAAGTGGTGGAGACGTTGGTGTCCAGCACACGAATTCCAAACACTCATTTGAGCCAAAACATGGCATGGACCACATGCAAACACTCATGATATGAAATCGAGTAAATAATGCAAGAAAACGTTCAAAAGTAACTTTGGAAACAGTTTAGGGTCACTCACCTCCACGGCTCAGAAACCATCCATCATATATCATTGCCTTGCCCAAATCCAAACCCTTCAACTCAAACTCAAAACAATCAAATGCTTTCAAAGATCGGACAGCATATCCCCTTAAGTTCCTTACTTTTCCATCCTACAAGCAACATCATTTCATCTCAAATCAACCACATACACATCATAGACTATCAAATACACCTTTCGGCACAATATCCATAACTGAAGCTACACTTATCGGATTGAAACGAATCTTATGGCGTTTCGAAGCCAAGACATAAACCTACATTTATTATGAAGACCTCCAAAGCCAAATCACGCATTTTCAGGGGTCAAAAATGGAAAACTACATGAAAACAGAAATCTGGGCGCGGAACAGGGTTCATGGGCAGTCAAGGGTATTTCAGTCATTTCACATGTTACAGTGCTCGGATCTAGCTGAAATTTTGTAGGAAACTAGTTAACACCATTTGCTACAACTTTCATGTTTTAACCTAAGTCTTATTCTGCCTCTAACATGCTCGAATAAATCCGGTCAGAACAGGGCAGATTCAAAATCCTAACCTGGAATTTCCGCATAAAACCGAAATCTTCCGCAAACAAGTTCAACTAACATATACAAGCTTCATTTTACACCATTACCAACCATCATATCATGATTAAACCATGATAATCATATAAAATCAGAAAAATCTCCATAAAATCAGAAATTTAGCTAACTTCACTCTAATCCATAAAATCTTCCATAAAATCACATATCTAACCACCACAAGTCATGAATTCACCATTATTGGAAACAAACAATGAATCTTTACACACCGTACCTTGATAACTCACAAAAGGTAGTAGCTTAGTGGTTCTTTCTCCAAAATAACTCCACCAAGACCTTGGAATCTCCTTAGTAACCAACTTTTATGGAGTGATTTGCAATTCCATCGGTTAAAACTCAAGATTGAAGTAAGAAAGTGGAGTGAAAGATGAAGGTTTTTCTCTCTCTCTTGCTCTCTAAGTTTCAGCCATGAGAAGGAAGAAATGGCTTGATTTTTGGTCAAATTTTGGTTTTAGTAAAGTTAAGGTAAGATGGTCAAAAGTCCAACTTTGAATAAGAAGGTGGCACATGTCACCTTTTGGTTTAAAACTTATCTTTTTGTCTCTCCAATACTAATCCATATACGTAACATCTAATTATCTCTTAGCACCTTGTAAAATAATATCACTTAATACAAAACTCCATGAAATTGCCAAAAATATATTGCATTTACCGCACCAGCGGGTCCCAAGTGCATAATACTCTTCAAAATTAACGTGGAATAACTTGTATCAAGAAAATGATTTGGAAACTATATTTACTTATAAAAATGTATAGAAAATCAAAATATGGAAGAAAGGTACAAAATTATAGACGAGGAAACAAAATAATGTCTAGAAAATATATAAAAATTTTCCGGTTCTCACACTCATTCTTTCGGGGCGTCACAAACTCCCCTCCTTAAAACAATGTCGTCCTCGACATTCCATCTTGTACCAATCAAGTCGAGACATCCTGCAAGAATCACTAATATTTCAAACCAAACCCACAGTCCGGCATCCTAAACATCAAGTCTAGGATACACTACAGAGATCGAAAGCCTAAACTCTGATACCACCTGTGACGCCCCAGCTTCTCCCAAGGGCGAACCATAGGGTTCGGCGCGTCGCCTGCCCAACTCTCGTCGGGATTCACTCACTACAAACCTCAAACAAAATGCAAAATAAATCTCAAATTTTACATCAAATTCTCCAAGAATTACATATCGTAAGCGAAGCGCCCACGCTTCCGCTGCGCCACTCTGATCCTTGATACCAGCTATTATACAGGAGGAATTCCAAATCTAAACTGTACAAAATATAGGCCATCCAGTCACGTGAATAAGTACTACAAGCACTTCCTTTGCCTCGAGTCCTGTGGAGGGGAATAAAACAGTTTTGGGGTGAGTTAGAAGCTCAGTGAGTAACCAATAAAAGTAGTAAGAAAACATATTTCACAATAATGCATTTCGATGATGTCATGATTCAGTCATCAAATATCCGTTTATTGCTCTCGTGAGCCAGTGAAATCATTGCACTTAAACACCCAACGCTCAAATAGATCCTTTAACGTTTAACAATAAGAGGGAGCAACGTTGGTGTTCCAGATGATGTCATGAACTCATTGAAGTGGTGGAGACGTTGGTGTCCAGCACACGAATTCCAAACACTCATTTGAGCCAAAACATGGCATGGACCACATGCAAACACTCATGATATGAAATCGAGTAAATAATGCAAGAAAACGTTCAAAAGTAACTTTGGAAACAGTTTAGGGTCACTCACCTCCACGGCTCAGAAACCATCCATCATATATCATTGCCTTGCCCAAATCCAAACCCTTCAACTCAAACTCAAAACAATCAAATGCTTTCAAAGATCGGACAGCATATCCCCTTAAGTTCCTTACTTTTCCATCCTACAAGCAACATCATTTCATCTCAAATCAACCACATACACATCATAGACTATCAAATACACCTTTCGGCACAATATCCATAACTGAAGCTACACTTATCGGATTGAAACGAATCTTATGGCGTTTCGAAGCCAAGACATAAACCTACATTTATTATGAAGACCTCCAAAGCCAAATCACGCATTTTCAGGGGTCAAAAATGGAAAACTACATGAAAACAGAAATCTGGGCGCGGAACAGGGTTCATGGGCAGTCAAGGGTATTTCAGTCATTTCACATGTTACAGTGCTCGGATCTAGCTGAAATTTTGTAGGAAACTAGTTAACACCATTTGCTACAACTTTCATGTTTTAACCTAAGTCTTATTCTGCCTCTAACATGCTCGAATAAATCCGGTCAGAACAGGGCAGATTCAAAATCCTAACCTGGAATTTCCGCATAAAACCGAAATCTTCCGCAAACAAGTTCAACTAACATATACAAGCTTCATTTTACACCATTACCAACCATCATATCATGATTAAACCATGATAATCATATAAAATCAGAAAAATCTCCATAAAATCAGAAATTTAGCTAACTTCACTCTAATCCATAAAATCTTCCATAAAATCACATATCTAACCACCACAAGTCATGAATTCACCATTATTGGAAACAAACAATGAATCTTTACACACCGTACCTTGATAACTCACAAAAGGTAGTAGCTTAGTGGTTCTTTCTCCAAAATAACTCCACCAAGACCTTGGAATCTCCTTAGTAACCAACTTTTATGGAGTGATTTGCAATTCCATCGGTTAAAACTCAAGATTGAAGTAAGAAAGTGGAGTGAAAGATGAAGGTTTTTCTCTCTCTCTTGCTCTCTAAGTTTCAGCCATGAGAAGGAAGAAATGGCTTGATTTTTGGTCAAATTTTGGTTTTAGTAAAGTTAAGGTAAGATGGTCAAAAGTCCAACTTTGAATAAGAAGGTGGCACATGTCACCTTTTGGTTTAAAACTTATCTTTTTGTCTCTCCAATACTAATCCATATACGTAACATCTAATTATCTCTTAGCACCTTGTAAAATAATATCACTTAATACAAAACTCCATCAAATTGTCAAAAATATATTGCATTTACCGCACCATCGGGTCCCAAGTGCATAATACTCTTCAAAATTAACGTGGAATAACTTGTATCAAGAAAATGATTTGGAAACTATATTTACTTATAAAAATGTATAGAAAATCAAAATATGGAAGAAAGGTACAAAATTATAGACGAGTAAACAAAATAATGTCTAGAAAATATATAAAAATTTTCCGGTTCTCACACTCATTCTTTCGGGGCGTCACAAACTCCCCTCCTTAAAACAATGTCGTCCTCGACATTCCATCTTGTACCAATCAAGTCGAGACATCCTGCAAGAATCACTAATATTTCAAACCAAACCCACAGTCCGGCATCCTAAACATCAAGTCTAGGATACACTACAGAGATCGAAAGCCTAAACTCTGATACCACCTGTGACGCCCCAGCTTCTCCCAAGGGCGAACCCTAGGGTTCGGCGCGTCGCCTGCCCAACTCTCGTCGGGATTCACTCACTACAAACCTCAAACAAAATGCAAAATAAATCTCAAATTTTACATCAAATTCTCCAAGAATTACATATCGTAAGCGAATCGCCCACGCTTCCGCTGCGCCACTCTGATCCTTGATACCAGCTATTATACAGGAGGAATTCCAAATCTAAACTGTACAAAATATAGGCCATCCAGTCACGTGAATAAGTACTACAAGCACTTCCTTTGCCTCGAGTCCTGTGGAGGGGAATAAAACAGTTTTGGGGTGAGTTAGAAGCTCAGTGAGTAACCAATAAAAGTAGTAAGAAAACATATTTCACAATAATGCATTTCGATGATGTCATGATTCAGTCATCAAATATCCGTTTATTGCTCTCGTGAGCCAGTGAAATCGTTGCACTTAAACACCCAACGCTCAAATACATCCTTTAACGTTTAACAATAAGAGGGAGCAACGTTGGTGTTCCAGATGATGTCATGAACTCATTGAAGTGGTGGAGACGTTGGTGTCCAGCACACGAATTCCAAACACTCATTTGAGCCAAAACATGGCATGGACCACATGCAAACACTCATGATATGAAATCGAGTAAATAATGCAAGAAAACGTTCAAAAGTAACTTTGGAAACAGTTTAGGGTCACTCACCTCCACGGCTCAGAAACCATCCATCATATATCATTGCCTTGCCCAAATCCAAACCCTTCAACTCAAACTCAAAACAATCAAATGCTTTCAAAGATCGGACAGCATATCCCCTTAAGTTCCTTACTTTTCCATCCTACAAGCAACATCATTTCATCTCAAATCAACCACATACACATCATAGACTATCAAATACACCTTTCGGCACAATATCCATAACTGAAGCTACACTTATCGGATTGAAACGAATCTTATGGCGTTTCGAAGCCAAGACATAAACCTACATTTATTATGAAGACCTCCAAAGCCAAATCACGCATTTTCAGAGGTCAAAAATGGAAAACTACATGAAAACAGAAATCTGGGCGCGGAACAGGGTTCATGGGCAGTCAAGGGTATTTCAGTCATTTCACATGTTACAGTGCTCGGATCTAGCTGAAATTTTGTAGGAAACTAGTTAACACCATTTGCTACAACTTTCATGTTTTAACCTAAGTCTTATTCTGCCTCTAACATGCTCGAATAAATCCGGTCAGAACAGGGCAGATTCAAAATCCTAACCTGGAATTTCCGCATAAAACCGAAATCTTCCGCAAACAACTTCAACTAACATATACAAGCTTCATTTTACACCATTACCAACCATCATATCATGATTAAAGCATGATAATCATATAAAATCAGAAAAATCTCCATAAAATCAGAAATTTAGCTAACTTCACTCTAATCCATAAAATCTTCCATAAAATCACATATCTAACCACCACAAGTCATGAATTCACCATTATTGGAAACAAACAATGAATCTTTACACACCGTACCTTGATAACTCACAAAAGGTAGTAGCTTAGTGGTTCCTTCTCCAAAATAACTCCACCAAGACCTTGGAATCTCCTTAGTAACCAACTTTTATGGAGTGATTTGCAATTCCATCGGTTAAAACTCAAGATTGAAGTAAGAAAGTGGAGTGAAAGATGAAGGTTTTTCTCTCTCTCTTGCTCTCTAAGTTTCAGCCATGAGAAGGAAGAAATGGCTTGATTTTTGGTCAAATTTTGGTTTTAGTAAAGTTAAGGTAAGATGGTCAAAAGTCCAACTTTGAATAAGAAGGTGGCACATGTCACCTTTTGGTTTAAAACTTATCTTTTTGTCTCTCCAATACTAATCCATATACGTAACATCTAATTATCTCTTAGCACCTTGTAAAATAATATCACTTAATACAAAACTCCATCAAATTGTCAAAAATATATTGCATTTACCGCACCAGCGGGTCCCAAGTTCATAATACTCTTCAAAATTAACGTGGAATAACTTGTATCAAGAAAATGATTTGGAAACTATATTTACTTATAAAAATGTATAGAAAATCAAAATATGGAAGAAATGTACAAAATTATAGACGAGGAAACAAAATAATGTCCAGAAAATATATAAAAATTTTCGAGTTCTCACACTCATTCTTTCGGGGCGTCACAAACTCCCCTCCTTAAAACAATGTCGTTCTCGACATTCCATCTTGTACCAATCAAGTCGAGACATCCTGCAAGAATCACTAATATTTCAAACCAAACCCACAGTCCGGCATCCTAAACATCAAGTCTAGGATACACTACAGAGATCGAAAGCCTAAACTCTGATACCACCTGTGACGCCCCAGCTTCTCCCAAGGGCGAACCCTAGGGTTCGGCGCGTCGCCTGCCCAACTCTCGTCGGGATTCACTCACTACAAACCTCAAACAAAATGCAAAATAAATCTCAAATTTTACATCAAATTCTCCAAGAATTACATATCGTAAGCGAATCGCCCACGCTTCCGCTGCGCCACTCTGATCCTTGATACCAGCTATTATACAGGAGGAATTCCAAATCTAAACTGTACAAAATATAGGCCATCCAGTCACGTGAATAAGTACTACAAGCACTTCCTTTGCCTCGAGTCCTGTGGAGGGGAATAAAACAGTTTTGGGGTGAGTTAGAAGCTCAGTGAGTAACCAATAAAAGTAGTAAGAAAACATATTTCACAATAATGCATTTCGATGATGTCATGATTCAGTCATCAAATATCCGTTTATTGCTCTCGTGAGCCAGTGAAATCGTTGCACTTAAACACCCAACGCTCAAATACATCCTTTAACGTTTAACAATAAGAGGGAGCAACGTTGGTGTTCCAGATGATGTCATGAACTCATTGAAGTGGTGGAGACGTTGGTGTCCAGCACACGAATTCCAAACACTCATTTGAGCCAAAACATGGCATGGACCACATGCAAACACTCATGATATGAAATCGAGTAAATAATGCAAGAAAACGTTCAAAAGTAACTTTGGAAACAGTTTAGGGTCACTCACCTCCACGGCTCAGAAACCATCCATCATATATCATTGCCTTGCCCAAATCCAAACCCTTCAACTCAAACTCAAAACAATCAAATGCTTTCAAAGATCGGACAGCATATCCCCTTAAGTTCCTTACTTTTCCATCCTACAAGCAACATCATTTCATCTCAAATCAACCACATACACATCATAGACTATCAAATACACCTTTCGGCACAATATCCATAACTGAAGCTACACTTATCGGATTGAAACGAATCTTATGGCGTTTCGAAGCCAAGACATAAACCTACATTTATTATGAAGACCTACAAAGCCAAATCATGCATTTTCTGGGGTCAAAAATGGAAAACTACATGAAAACAGAAATCTGGGCGCGGAACAGGGTTCATGGGCAGTCAAGGGTATTTCAGTCATTTCACATGTTACAGTGCTCGGATCTAGCTGAAATTTTGTAGGAAACTAGTTAACACCATTTGCTACAACTTTCATGTTTTAACCTAAGTCTTATTCTGCCTCTAATATGCTCGAATAAATCCGGTCAGAACAGGGCAGATTCAAAATCCTAACCTGGAATTTCCGCATAAAACCGAAATCTTCCGCAAACAACTTCAACTAACATATACAAGCTACATTTTACACCATTACCAACCATCATATCATGATTAAACCATGATAATCATATAAAATCAGAAAAATCTCCATAAAATCAGAAATTTAGCTAACTTCACTCTAATCCATAAAATCTTCCATAAAATCACATATCTAACCACCACAAGTCATGAATTCACCATTATTGGAAACAAACAATGAATCTTTACACACCGTACCTTGATAACTCACAAAAGGTAGTAGCTTAGTGGTTCCTTCTCCAAAATAACTCCACCAAGACCTTGGAATCTCCTTAGTAACCAACTTTTATGGAGTGATTTGCAATTCCATCGGTTAAAACTCAAGATTGAAGTAAGAAAGTGGAGTGAAAGATGAAGGTTTTTCTCTCTCTCTTGCTCTCTAAGTTTCAGCCATGAGAAGGAAGAAATGGCTTGATTTTTGGTCAAATTTTGGTTTTAGTAAAGTTAAGGTAAGATGGTCAAAAGTCCAACTTTGAATAAGAAGGTGGCACATGTCACCTTTTGGTTTAAAACTTATCTTTTTGTCTCTCCAATACTAATCCATATACGTAACATCTAATTATCTCTTAGCACCTTGTAAAATAATATCACTTAATACAAAACTCCATCAAATTGTCAAAAATATATTGCATTTACCGCACCAGCGGGTCCCAAGTTCATAATACTCTTCAAAATTAACGTGGAATAACTTGTATCAAGAAAATGATTTGGAAACTATATTTACTTATAAAAATGTATAGAAAATCAAAATATGGAAGAAAGGTACAAAATTATAGACGAGGAAACAAAATAATGTCTAGAAAATATATAAAAATTTTCCGGTTCTCACACTCATTCTTTCGGGGCGTCACAAACTCCCCTCCTTAAAACAATGTCGTCCTCGACATTCCATCTTGTACCAATCAAGTCGAGACATCCTGCAAGAATCACTAATATTTCAAACCAAACCCACAGTCCGGCATCCTAAACATCAAGTCTAGGATACACTACAGAGATCGAAAGCCTAAACTCTGATACCACCTGTGACGCCCCAGCTTCTCCCAAGGGCGAACCCTAGGGTTCGGCGCGTCGCCTGCCCAACTCTCGTCGGGATTCACTCACTACAAACCTCAAACAAAATGCAAAATAAATCTCAAATTTTACATCAAATTCTCCAAGAATTACATATCGTAAGCGAAGCGCCCACGCTTCCGCTGCGCCACTCTGATCCTTGATACCAGCTATTATACAGGAGGAATTCCAAATCTAAACTGTACAAAATATAGGCCATCCAGTCACGTGAATAAGTACTACAAGCACTTCCTTTGCCTCGAGTCCTGTGGAGGGGAATAAAACAGTTTTGGGGTGAGTTAGAAGCTCAGTGAGTAACCAATAAAAGTAGTAAGAAAACATATTTCACAATAATGCATTTCGATGATGTCATGATTCAGTCATCAAATATCCGTTTATTGCTCTCGTGAGCCAGTGAAATCATTGCACTTAAACACCCAACGCTCAAATAGATCCTTTAACGTTTAACAATAAGAGGGAGCAACGTTGGTGTTCCAGATGATGTCATGAACTCATTGAAGTGGTGGAGACGTTGGTGTCCAGCACACGAATTCCAAACACTCATTTGAGCCAAAACATGGCATGGACCACATGCAAACACTCATGATATGAAATCGAGTAAATAATGCAAGAAAACGTTCAAAAGTAACTTTGGAAACAGTTTAGGGTCACTCACCTCCACGGCTCAGAAACCATCCATCATATATCATTGCCTTGCCCAAATCCAAACCCTTCAACTCAAACTCAAAACAATCAAATGCTTTCAAAGATCGGACAGCATATCCCCTTAAGTTCCTTACTTTTCCATCCTACAAGCAACATCATTTCATCTCAAATCAACCACATACACATCATAGACTATCAAATACACCTTTCGGCACAATATCCATAACTGAAGCTACACTTATCGGATTGAAACGAATCTTATGGCGTTTCGAAGCCAAGACATAAACCTACATTTATTATGAAGACCTCCAAAGCCAAATCATGCATTTTCAGGGGTCAAAAATGGAAAACTACATGAAAACAGAAATCTGGGCGCGGAACAGGGTTCATGGGCAGTCAAGGGTATTTCAGTCATTTCACATGTTACAGTGCTCGGATCTAGCTGAAATTTCTACTAGTTAACACCATTTGCTACAACTTTCATGTTTTAACCTAAGTCTTATTCTGCCTCTAACATGCTCGAATAAATCCGGTCAGAACAGGGCAGATTCAAAATCCTAACCTGGAATTTCCGCATAAAACCGAAATCTTCCGCAAACAACTTCAACTAACATATACAAGCTTCATTTTACACCATTACCAACCATCATATCATGATTAAACCATGATAATCATATAAAATCAGAAAAATCTCCATAAAATCAGAAATTTAGCTAACTTCACTCTAATCCATAAAATCTTCCATAAAATCACATATCTAACCACCACAAGTCATGAATTCACCATTATTGGAAACAAACAATGAATCTTTACACACCGTACCTTGATAACTCACAAAAGGTAGTAGCTTAGTGGTTCCTTCTCCAAAATAACTCCACCAAGACCTTGGAATCTCCTTAGTAACCAACTTTTATGGAGTGATTTGCAATTCCATCGGTTAAAACTCAAGATTGAAGTAAGAAAGTGGAGTGAAAGATGAAGGTTTTTCTCTCTCTCTTGCTCTCTAAGTTTCAGCCATGAGAAGGAAGAAATGGCTTGATTTTTGGTCAAATTTTGGTTTTAGTAAAGTTAAGGTAAGATGGTCAAAAGTCCAACTTTGAATAAGAAGGTGGCACATGTCACCTTTTGGTTTAAAACTTATCTTTTTGTCTCTCCAATACTAATCCATATACGTAACATCTAATTATCTCTTAGCACCTTGTAAAATAATATCACTTAATACAAAACTCCATCAAATTGTCAAAAATATATTGCATTTACCGCACCAGCGGGTCCCAAGTTCATAATACTCTTCAAAATTAACGTGGAATAACTTGTATCAAGAAAATGATTTGGAAACTATATTTACTTATAAAAATGTATAGAAAATCAAAATATGGAAGAAAGGTACAAAATTATAGACGAGGAAACAAAATAATGTCTAGAAAATATATAAAAATTTTCCGGTTCTCACACTCATTCTTTCGGGGCGTCACAAACTCCCCTCCTTAAAACAATGTCGTCCTCGACATTCCATCTTGTACCAATCAAGTCGAGACATCCTGCAAGAATCACTAATATTTCAAACCAAACCCACAGTCCGGCATCCTAAACATCAAGTCTAGGATACACTACAGAGATCGAAAGCCTAAACTCTGATACCACCTGTGACGCCCCAACTTCTCCCAAGGGCGAACCCTAGGGTTCGGCGCGTCGCCTGCCCAACTCTCGTCGGGATTCACTCACTACAAACCTCAAACAAAATGCAAAATAAATCTCAAATTTTACATCAAATTCTCCAAGAATTACATATCGTAAGCGAAGCGCCCACGCTTCCGCTGCGCCACTCTGATCATTGATACCAGCTATTATACAGGAGGAATTCCAAATCTAAACTGTACAAAATATAGGCCATCCAGTCACGTGAATAAGTACTACAAGCACTTCCTTTGCCTCGAGTCCTGTGGAGGGGAATAAAACAGTTTTGGGGTGAGTTAGAAGCTCAGTGAGTAACCAATAAAAGTAGTAAGAAAACATATTTCACAATAATGCATTTCGATGATGTCATGATTCAGTCATCAAATATCCGTTTATTGCTCTCGTGAGCCAGTGAAATCATTGCACTTAAACACCCAACGCTCAAATAGATCCTTTAACGTTTAACAATAAGAGGGAGCAACGTTGGTGTTCCAGATGATGTCATGAACTCATTGAAGTGGTGGAGACGTTGGTGTCCAGCACACGAATTCCAAACACTCATTTGAGCCAAAACATGGCATGGACCACATGCAAACACTCATGATATGAAATCGAGTAAATAATGCAAGAAAACGTTCAAAAGTAACTTTGGAAACAGTTTAGGGTCACTCACCTCCACGGCTCAGAAACCATCCATCATATATCATTGCCTTGCCCAAATCCAAACCCTTCAACTCAAACTCAAAACAATCAAATGCTTTCAAAGATCGGACAGCATATCCCCTTAAGTTCCTTACTTTTCCATCCTACAAGCAACATCATTTCATCTCAAATCAACCACATACACATCATAGACTATCAAATACACCTTTCGGCACAATATCCATAACTGAAGCTACACTTATCGGATTGAAACGAATCTTATGGCGTTTCGAAGCCAAGACATAAACCTACATTTATTATGAAGACCTCCAAAGCCAAATCATGCATTTTCAGGGGTCAAAAATGGAAAACTACATGAAAACAGAAATCTGGGCGCGGAACAGGGTTCATGGGCAGTCAAGGGTATTTCAGTCATTTCACATGTTACAGTGCTCGGATCTAGCTGAAATTTCTACTAGTTAACACCATTTGCTACAACTTTCATGTTTTAACCTAAGTCTTATTCTGCCTCTAACATGCTCGAATAAATCCGGTCAGAACAGGGCAGATTCAAAATCCTAACCTGGAATTTCCGCATAAAACCGAAATCTTCCGCAAACAACTTCAACTAACATATACAAGCTTCATTTTACACCATTACCAACCATCATATCATGATTAAACCATGATAATCATATAAAATCAGAAAAATCTCCATAAAATCAGAAATTTAGCTAACTTCACTCTAATCCATAAAATCTTCCATAAAATCACATATCTAACCACCACAAGTCATGAATTCACCATTATTGGAAACAAACAATGAATCTTTACACACCGTACCTTGATAACTCACAAAAGGTAGTAGCTTAGTGGTTCCTTCTCCAAAATAACTCCACCAAGACCTTGGAATCTCCTTAGTAACCAACTTTTATGGAGTGATTTGCAATTCCATCGGTTAAAACTCAAGATTGAAGTAAGAAAGTGGAGTGAAAGATGAAGGTTTTTCTCTCTCTCTTGCTCTCTAAGTTTCAGCCATGAGAAGGAAGAAATGGCTTGATTTTTGGTCAAATTTTGGTTTTAGTAAAGTTAAGGTAAGATGGTCAAAAGTCCAACTTTGAATAAGAAGGTGGCACATGTCACCTTTTGGTTTAAAACTTATCTTTTTGTCTCTCCAATACTAATCCATATACGTAACATCTAATTATCTCTTAGCACCTTGTAAAATAATATCACTTAATACAAAACTCCATCAAATTGTCAAAAATATATTGCATTTACCGCACCAGCGGGTCCCAAGTTCATAATACTCTTCAAAATTAACGTGGAATAACTTGTATCAAGAAAATGATTTGGAAACTATATTTACTTATAAAAATGTATAGAAAATCAAAATATGGAAGAAAGGTACAAAATTATAGACGAGGAAACAAAATAATGTCTAGAAAATATATAAAAATTTTCCGGTTCTCACACTCATTCTTTCGGGGCGTCACAAACTCCCCTCCTTAAAACAATGTCGTCCTCGACATTCCATCTTGTACCAATCAAGTCGAGACATCCTGCAAGAATCACTAATATTTCAAACCAAACCCACAGTCCGGCATCCTAAACATCAAGTCTAGGATACACTACAGAGATCGAAAGCCTAAACTCTGATACCACCTGTGACGCCCCAGCTTCTCCCAAGGGCGAACCCTAGGGTTCGGCGCGTCGCCTGCCCAACTCTCGTCGGGATTCACTCACTACAAACCTCAAACAAAATGCAAAATAAATCTCAAATTTTACATCAAATTCTCCAAGAATTACATATCGTAAGCGAAGCGCCCACGCTTCCGCTGCGCCACTCTGATCCTTGATACCAGCTATTATACAGGAGGAATTCCAAATCTAAACTGTACAAAATATAGGCCATCCAGTCACGTGAATAAGTACTACAAGCACTTCCTTTGCCTCGAGTCCTGTGGAGGGGAATAAAACAGTTTTGGGGTGAGTTAGAAGCTCAGTGAGTAACCAATAAAAGTAGTAAGAAAACATATTTCACAATAATGCATTTCGATGATGTCATGATTCAGTCATCAAATATCCGTTTATTGCTCTCGTGAGCCAGTGAAATCATTGCACTTAAACACCCAACGCTCAAATAGATCCTTTAACGTTTAACAATAAGAGGGAGCAACGTTGGTGTTCCAGATGATGTCATGAACTCATTGAAGTGGTGGAGACGTTGGTGTCCAGCACACGAATTCCAAACACTCATTTGAGCCAAAACATGGCATGGACCACATGCAAACACTCATGATATGAAATCGAGTAAATAATGCAAGAAAACGTTCAAAAGTAACTTTGGAAACAGTTTAGGGTCACTCACCTCCACGGCTCAGAAACCATCCATCATATATCATTGCCTTGCCCAAATCCAAACCCTTCAACTCAAACTCAAAACAATCAAATGCTTTCAAAGATCGGACAGCATATCCCCTTAAGTTCCTTACTTTTCCATCCTACAAGCAACATCATTTCATCTCAAATCAACCACATACACATCATAGACTATCAAATACACCTTTCGGCACAATATCCATAACTGAAGCTACACTTATCGGATTGAAACGAATCTTATGGCGTTTCGAAGCCAAGACATAAACCTACATTTATTATGAAGACCTCCAAAGCCAAATCATGCATTTTCAGGGGTCAAAAATGGAAAACTACATGAAAACAGAAATCTGGGCGCGGAACAGGGTTCATGGGCAGTCAAGGGTATTTCAGTCATTTCACATGTTACAGTGCTCGGATCTAGCTGAAATTTTGTAGGAAACTAGTTAACACCATTTGCTACAACTTTCATGTTTTAACCTAAGTCTTATTCTGCCTCTAACATGCTCGAATAAATCCGGTCAGAACAGGGCAGATTCAAAATCCTAACCTGGAATTTCCGCATAAAACCGAAATCTTCCGCAAACAACTTCAACTAACATATACAAGCTTCATTTTACACCATTACCAACCATCATATCATGATTAAACCATGATAATCATATAAAATCAGAAAAATCTCCATAAAATCAGAAATTTAGCTAACTTCACTCTAATCCATAAAATCTTCCATAAAATCACATATCTAACCACCACAAGTCATGAATTCACCATTATTGGAAACAAACAATGAATCTTTACACACCGTACCTTGATAACTCACAAAAGGTAGTAGCTTAGTGGTTCCTTCTCCAAAATAACTCCACCAAGACCTTGGAATCTCCTTAGTAACCAACTTTTATGGAGTGATTTGCAATTCCATCGGTTAAAACTCAAGATTGAAGTAAGAAAGTGGAGTGAAAGATGAAGGTTTTTCTCTCTCTCTTGCTCTCTAAGTTTCAGCCATGAGAAGGAAGAAATGGCTTGATTTTTGGTCAAATTTTGGTTTTAGTAAAGTTAAGGTAAGATGGTCAAAAGTCCAACTTTGAATAAGAAGGTGGCACATGTCACCTTTTGGTTTAAAACTTATCTTTTTGTCTCTCCAATACTAATCCATATACGTAACATCTAATTATCTCTTAGCACCTTGTAAAATAATATCACTTAATACAAAACTCCATCAAATTGTCAAAAATATATTGCATTTACCGCACCAGCGGGTCCCAAGTTCATAATACTCTTCAAAATTAACGTGGAATAACTTGTATCAAGAAAATGATTTGGAAACTATATTTACTTATAAAAATGTATAGAAAATCAAAATATGGAAGAAAGGTACAAAATTATAGACGAGGAAACAAAATAATGTCTAGAAAATATATAAAAATTTTCCGGTTCTCACACTCATTCTTTCGGGGCGTCACAAACTCCCCTCCTTAAAACAATGTCGTCCTCGACATTCCATCTTGTACCAATCAAGTCGAGACATCCTGCAAGAATCACTAATATTTCAAACCAAACCCACAGTCCGGCATCCTAAACATCAAGTCTAGGATACACTACAGAGATCGAAAGCCTAAACTCTGATACCACCTGTGACGCCCCAGCTTCTCCCAAGGGCGAACCCTAGGGTTCGGCGCGTCGCCTGCCCAACTCTCGTCGGGATTCACTCACTACAAACCTCAAACAAAATGCAAAATAAATCTCAAATTTTACATCAAATTCTCCAAGAATTACATATCGTAAGCGAAGCGCCCACGCTTCCGCTGCGCCACTCTGATCCTTGATACCAGCTATTATACAGGAGGAATTCCAAATCTAAACTGTACAAAATATAGGCCATCCAGTCACGTGAATAAGTACTACAAGCACTTCCTTTGCCTCGAGTCCTGTGGAGGGGAATAAAACAGTTTTGGGGTGAGTTAGAAGCTCAGTGAGTAACCAATAAAAGTAGTAAGAAAACATATTTCACAATAATGCATTTCGATGATGTCATGATTCAGTCATCAAATATCCGTTTATTGCTCTCGTGAGCCAGTGAAATCATTGCACTTAAACACCCAACGCTCAAATAGATCCTTTAACGTTTAACAATAAGAGGGAGCAACGTTGGTGTTCCAGATGATGTCATGAACTCATTGAAGTGGTGGAGACGTTGGTGTCCAGCACACGAATTCCAAACACTCATTTGAGCCAAAACATGGCATGGACCACATGCAAACACTCATGATATGAAATCGAGTAAATAATGCAAGAAAACGTTCAAAAGTAACTTTGGAAACAGTTTAGGGTCACTCACCTCCACGGCTCAGAAACCATCCATCATATATCATTGCCTTGCCCAAATCCAAACCCTTCAACTCAAACTCAAAACAATCAAATGCTTTCAAAGATCGGACAGCATATCCCCTTAAGTTCCTTACTTTTCCATCCTACAAGCAACATCATTTCATCTCAAATCAACCACATACACATCATAGACTATCAAATACACCTTTCGGCACAATATCCATAACTGAAGCTACACTTATCGGATTGAAACGAATCTTATGGCGTTTCGAAGCCAAGACATAAACCTACATTTATTATGAAGACCTCCAAAGCCAAATCACGCATTTTCAGGGGTCAAAAATGGAAAACTACATGAAAACAGAAATCTGGGCGCGGAACAGGGTTCATGGGCAGTCAAGGGTATTTCAGTCATTTCACATGTTACAGTGCTCGGATCTAGCTGAAATTTTGTAGGAAACTAGTTAACACCATTTGCTACAACTTTCATGTTTTAACCTAAGTCTTATTCTGCCTCTAACATGCTCGAATAAATCCGGTCAGAACAGGGCAGATTCAAAATCCTAACCTGGAATTTCCGCATAAAACCGAAATCTTCCGCAAACAACTTCAACTAACATATACAAGCTTCATTTTACACCATTACCAACCATCATATCATGATTAAACCATGATAATCATATAAAATCAGAAAAATCTCCATAAAATCAGAAATTTAGCTAACTTCACTCTAATCCATAAAATCTTCCATAAAATCACATATCTAACCACCACAAGTCATGAATTCACCATTATTGGAAACAAACAATGAATCTTTACACACCGTACCTTGATAACTCACAAAAGGTAGTAGCTTAGTGGTTCCTTCTCCAAAATAACTCCACCAAGACCTTGGAATCTCCTTAGTAACCAACTTTTATGGAGTGATTTGCAATTCCATCGGTTAAAACTCAAGATTGAAGTAAGAAAGTGGAGTGAAAGATGAAGGTTTTTCTCTCTCTCTTGCTCTCTAAGTTTCAGCCATGAGAAGGAAGAAATGGCTTGATTTTTGGTCAAATTTTGGTTTTAGTAAAGTTAAGGTAAGATGGTCAAAAGTCCAACTTTGAATAAGAAGGTGGCACATGTCACCTTTTGGTTTAAAACTTATCTTTTTGTCTCTCCAATACTAATCCATATACGTAACATCTAATTATCTCTTAGCACCTTGTAAAATAATATCACTTAATACAAAACTCCATCAAATTGTCAAAAATATATTGCATTTACCGCACCAGCGGGTCCCAAGTTCATAATACTCTTCAAAATTAACGTGGAATAACTTGTATCAAGAAAATGATTTGGAAACTATATTTACTTATAAAAATGTATAGAAAATCAAAATATGGAAGAAAGGTACAAAATTATAGACGAGGAAACAAAATAATGTCTAGAAAATATATAAAAATTTTCCGGTTCTCACACTCATTCTTTCGGGGCGTCACAAACTCCCCTCCTTAAAACAATGTCGTCCTCGACATTCCATCTTGTACCAATCAAGTCGAGACATCCTGCAAGAATCACTAATATTTCAAACCAAACCCACAGTCCGGCATCCTAAACATCAAGTCTAGGATACACTACAGAGATCGAAAGCCTAAACTCTGATACCACCTGTGACGCCCCAGCTTCTCCCAAGGGCGAACCCTAGGGTTCGGCGCGTCGCCTGCCCAACTCTCGTCGGGATTCACTCACTACAAACCTCAAACAAAATGCAAAATAAATCTCAAATTTTACATCAAATTCTCCAAGAATTACATATCGTAAGCGAAGCGCCCACGCTTCCGCTGCGCCACTCTGATCCTTGATACCAGCTATTATACAGGAGGAATTCCAAATCTAAACTGTACAAAATATAGGCCATCCAGTCACGTGAATAAGTACTACAAGCACTTCCTTTGCCTCGAGTCCTGTGGAGGGGAATAAAACAGTTTTGGGGTGAGTTAGAAGCTCAGTGAGTAACCAATAAAAGTAGTAAGAAAACATATTTCACAATAATGCATTTCGATGATGTCATGATTCAGTCATCAAATATCCGTTTATTGCTCTCGTGAGCCAGTGAAATCATTGCACTTAAACACCCAACGCTCAAATAGATCCTTTAACGTTTAACAATAAGAGGGAGCAACGTTGGTGTTCCAGATGATGTCATGAACTCATTGAAGTGGTGGAGACGTTGGTGTCCAGCACACGAATTCCAAACACTCATTTGAGCCAAAACATGGCATGGACCACATGCAAACACTCATGATATGAAATCGAGTAAATAATGCAAGAAAACGTTCAAAAGTAACTTTGGAAACAGTTTAGGGTCACTCACCTCCACGGCTCAGAAACCATCCATCATATATCATTGCCTTGCCCAAATCCAAACCCTTCAACTCAAACTCAAAACAATCAAATGCTTTCAAAGATCGGACAGCATATCCCCTTAAGTTCCTTACTTTTCCATCCTACAAGCAACATCATTTCATCTCAAATCAACCACATACACATCATAGACTATCAAATACACCTTTCGGCACAATATCCATAACTGAAGCTACACTTATCGGATTGAAACGAATCTTATGGCGTTTCGAAGCCAAGACATAAACCTACATTTATTATGAAGACCTCCAAAGCCAAATCATGCATTTTCAGGGGTCAAAAATGGAAAACTACATGAAAACAGAAATCTGGGCGCGGAACAGGGTTCATGGGCAGTCAAGGGTATTTCAGTCATTTCACATGTTACAGTGCTCGGATCTAGCTGAAATTTTGTAGGAAACTAGTTAACACCATTTGCTACAACTTTCATGTTTTAACCTAAGTCTTATTCTGCCTCTAACATGCTCGAATAAATCCGGTCAGAACAGGGCAGATTCAAAATCCTAACCTGGAATTTCCGCATAAAACCGAAATCTTCCGCAAACAACTTCAACTAACATATACAAGCTTCATTTTACACCATTACCAACCATCATATCATGATTAAACCATGATAATCATATAAAATCAGAAAAATCTCCATAAAATCAGAAATTTAGCTAACTTCACTCTAATCCATAAAATCTTCCATAAAATCACATATCTAACCACCACAAGTCATGAATTCACCATTATTGGAAACAAACAATGAATCTTTACACACCGTACCTTGATAACTCACAAAAGGTAGTAGCTTAGTGGTTCCTTCTCCAAAATAACTCCACCAAGACCTTGGAATCTCCTTAGTAACCAACTTTTATGGAGTGATTTGCAATTCCATCGGTTAAAACTCAAGATTGAAGTAAGAAAGTGGAGTGAAAGATGAAGGTTTTTCTCTCTCTCTTGCTCTCTAAGTTTCAGCCATGAGAAGGAAGAAATGGCTTGATTTTTGGTCAAATTTTGGTTTTAGTAAAGTTAAGGTAAGATGGTCAAAAGTCCAACTTTGAATAAGAAGGTGGCACATGTCACCTTTTGGTTTAAAACTTATCTTTTTGTCTCTCCAATACTAATCCATATACGTAACATCTAATTATCTCTTAGCACCTTGTAAAATAATATCACTTAATACAAAACTCCATCAAATTGTCAAAAATATATTGCATTTACCGCACCAGCGGGTCCCAAGTTCATAATACTCTTCAAAATTAACGTGGAATAACTTGTATCAAGAAAATGATTTGGAAACTATATTTACTTATAAAAATGTATAGAAAATCAAAATATGGAAGAAAGGTACAAAATTATAGACGAGGAAACAAAATAATGTCTAGAAAATATATAAAAATTTTCCGGTTCTCACACTCATTCTTTCGGGGCGTCACAAACTCCCCTCCTTAAAACAATGTCGTCCTCGACATTCCATCTTGTACCAATCAAGTCGAGACATCCTGCAAGAATCACTAATATTTCAAACCAAACCCACAGTCCGGCATCCTAAACATCAAGTCTAGGATACACTACAGAGATCGAAAGCCTAAACTCTGATACCACCTGTGACGCCCCAGCTTCTCCCAAGGGCGAACCCTAGGGTTCGGCGCGTCGCCTGCCCAACTCTCGTCGGGATTCACTCACTACAAACCTCAAACAAAATGCAAAATAAATCTCAAATTTTACATCAAATTCTCCAAGAATTACATATCGTAAGCGAAGCGCCCACGCTTCCGCTGCGCCACTCTGATCCTTGATACCAGCTATTATACAGGAGGAATTCCAAATCTAAACTGTACAAAATATAGGCCATCCAGTCACGTGAATAAGTACTACAAGCACTTCCTTTGCCTCGAGTCCTGTGGAGGGGAATAAAACAGTTTTGGGGTGAGTTAGAAGCTCAGTGAGTAACCAATAAAAGTAGTAAGAAAACATATTTCACAATAATGCATTTCGATGATGTCATGATTCAGTCATCAAATATCCGTTTATTGCTCTCGTGAGCCAGTGAAATCATTGCACTTAAACACCCAACGCTCAAATAGATCCTTTAACGTTTAACAATAAGAGGGAGCAACGTTGGTGTTCCAGATGATGTCATGAACTCATTGAAGTGGTGGAGACGTTGGTGTCCAGCACACGAATTCCAAACACTCATTTGAGCCAAAACATGGCATGGACCACATGCAAACACTCATGATATGAAATCGAGTAAATAATGCAAGAAAACGTTCAAAAGTAACTTTGGAAACAGTTTAGGGTCACTCACCTCCACGGCTCAGAAACCATCCATCATATATCATTGCCTTGCCCAAATCCAAACCCTTCAACTCAAACTCAAAACAATCAAATGCTTTCAAAGATCGGACAGCATATCCCCTTAAGTTCCTTACTTTTCCATCCTACAAGCAACATCATTTCATCTCAAATCAACCACATACACATCATAGACTATCAAATACACCTTTCGGCACAATATCCATAACTGAAGCTACACTTATCGGATTGAAACGAATCTTATGGCGTTTCGAAGCCAAGACATAAACCTACATTTATTATGAAGACCTCCAAAGCCAAATCATGCATTTTCAGGGGTCAAAAATGGAAAACTACATGAAAACAGAAATCTGGGCGCGGAACAGGGTTCATGGGCAGTCAAGGGTATTTCAGTCATTTCACATGTTACAGTGCTCGGATCTAGCTGAAATTTTGTAGGAAACTAGTTAACACCATTTGCTACAACTTTCATGTTTTAACCTAAGTCTTATTCTGCCTCTAACATGCTCGAATAAATCCGGTCAGAACAGGGCAGATTCAAAATCCTAACCTGGAATTTCCGCATAAAACCGAAATCTTCCGCAAACAACTTCAACTAACATATACAAGCTTCATTTTACACCATTACCAACCATCATATCATGATTAAACCATGATAATCATATAAAATCAGAAAAATCTCCATAAAATCAGAAATTTAGCTAACTTCACTCTAATCCATAAAATCTTCCATAAAATCACATATCTAACCACCACAAGTCATGAATTCACCATTATTGGAAACAAACAATGAATCTTTACACACCGTACCTTGATAACTCACAAAAGGTAGTAGCTTAGTGGTTCCTTCTCCAAAATAACTCCACCAAGACCTTGGAATCTCCTTAGTAACCAACTTTTATGGAGTGATTTGCAATTCCATCGGTTAAAACTCAAGATTGAAGTAAGAAAGTGGAGTGAAAGATGAAGGTTTTTCTCTCTCTCTTGCTCTCTAAGTTTCAGCCATGAGAAGGAAGAAATGGCTTGATTTTTGGTCAAATTTTGGTTTTAGTAAAGTTAAGGTAAGATGGTCAAAAGTCCAACTTTGAATAAGAAGGTGGCACATGTCACCTTTTGGTTTAAAACTTATCTTTTTGTCTCTCCAATACTAATCCATATACGTAACATCTAATTATCTCTTAGCACCTTGTAAAATAATATCACTTAATACAAAACTCCATCAAATTGTCAAAAATATATTGCATTTACCGCACCAGCGGGTCCCAAGTTCATAATACTCTTCAAAATTAACGTGGAATAACTTGTATCAAGAAAATGATTTGGAAACTATATTTACTTATAAAAATGTATAGAAAATCAAAATATGGAAGAAAGGTACAAAATTATAGACGAGGAAACAAAATAATGTCTAGAAAATATATAAAAATTTTCCGGTTCTCACACTCATTCTTTCGGGGCGTCACAAACTCCCCTCCTTAAAACAATGTCGTCCTCGACATTCCATCTTGTACCAATCAAGTCGAGACATCCTGCAAGAATCACTAATATTTCAAACCAAACCCACAGTCCGGCATCCTAAACATCAAGTCTAGGATACACTACAGAGATCGAAAGCCTAAACTCTGATACCACCTGTGACGCCCCAGCTTCTCCCAAGGGCGAACCCTAGGGTTCGGCGCGTCGCCTGCCCAACTCTCGTCGGGATTCACTCACTACAAACCTCAAACAAAATGCAAAATAAATCTCAAATTTTACATCAAATTCTCCAAGAATTACATATCGTAAGCGAAGCGCCCACGCTTCCGCTGCGCCACTCTGATCCTTGATACCAGCTATTATACAGGAGGAATTCCAAATCTAAACTGTACAAAATATAGGCCATCCAGTCACGTGAATAAGTACTACAAGCACTTCCTTTGCCTCGAGTCCTGTGGAGGGGAATAAAACAGTTTTGGGGTGAGTTAGAAGCTCAGTGAGTAACCAATAAAAGTAGTAAGAAAACATATTTCACAATAATGCATTTCGATGATGTCATGATTCAGTCATCAAATATCCGTTTATTGCTCTCGTGAGCCAGTGAAATCATTGCACTTAAACACCCAACGCTCAAATAGATCCTTTAACGTTTAACAATAAGAGGGAGCAACGTTGGTGTTCCAGATGATGTCATGAACTCATTGAAGTGGTGGAGACGTTGGTGTCCAGCACACGAATTCCAAACACTCATTTGAGCCAAAACATGGCATGGACCACATGCAAACACTCATGATATGAAATCGAGTAAATAATGCAAGAAAACGTTCAAAAGTAACTTTGGAAACAGTTTAGGGTCACTCACCTCCACGGCTCAGAAACCATCCATCATATATCATTGCCTTGCCCAAATCCAAACCCTTCAACTCAAACTCAAAACAATCAAATGCTTTCAAAGATCGGACAGCATATCCCCTTAAGTTCCTTACTTTTCCATCCTACAAGCAACATCATTTCATCTCAAATCAACCACATACACATCATAGACTATCAAATACACCTTTCGGCACAATATCCATAACTGAAGCTACACTTATCGGATTGAAACGAATCTTATGGCGTTTCGAAGCCAAGACATAAACCTACATTTATTATGAAGACCTCCAAAGCCAAATCACGCATTTTCAGGGGTCAAAAATGGAAAACTACATGAAAACAGAAATCTGGGCGCGGAACAGGGTTCATGGGCAGTCAAGGGTATTTCAGTCATTTCACATGTTACAGTGCTCGGATCTAGCTGAAATTTTGTAGGAAACTAGTTAACACCATTTGCTACAACTTTCATGTTTTAACCTAAGTCTTATTCTGCCTCTAACATGCTCGAATAAATCCGGTCAGAACAGGGCAGATTCAAAATCCTAACCTGGAATTTCCGCATAAAACCGAAATCTTCCGCAAACAACTTCAACTAACATATACAAGCTTCATTTTACACCATTACCAACCATCATATCATGATTAAACCATGATAATCATATAAAATCAGAAAAATCTCCATAAAATCAGAAATTTAGCTAACTTCACTCTAATCCATAAAATCTTCCATAAAATCACATATCTAACCACCACAAGTCATGAATTCACCATTATTGGAAACAAACAATGAATCTTTACACACCGTACCTTGATAACTCACAAAAGGTAGTAGCTTAGTGGTTCCTTCTCCAAAATAACTCCACCAAGACCTTGGAATCTCCTTAGTAACCAACTTTTATGGAGTGATTTGCAATTCCATCGGTTAAAACTCAAGATTGAAGTAAGAAAGTGGAGTGAAAGATGAAGGTTTTTCTCTCTCTCTTGCTCTCTAAGTTTCAGCCATGAGAAGGAAGAAATGGCTTGATTTTTGGTCAAATTTTGGTTTTAGTAAAGTTAAGGTAAGATGGTCAAAAGTCCAACTTTGAATAAGAAGGTGGCACATGTCACCTTTTGGTTTAAAACTTATCTTTTTGTCTCTCCAATACTAATCCATATACGTAACATCTAATTATCTCTTAGCACCTTGTAAAATAATATCACTTAATACAAAACTCCATCAAATTGTCAAAAATATATTGCATTTACCGCACCAGCGGGTCCCAAGTTCATAATACTCTTCAAAATTAACGTGGAATAACTTGTATCAAGAAAATGATTTGGAAACTATATTTACTTATAAAAATGTATAGAAAATCAAAATATGGAAGAAAGGTACAAAATTATAGACGAGGAAACAAAATAATGTCTAGAAAATATATAAAAATTTTCCGGTTCTCACACTCATTCTTTCGGGGCGTCACAAACTCCCCTCCTTAAAACAATGTCGTCCTCGACATTCCATCTTGTACCAATCAAGTCGAGACATCCTGCAAGAATCACTAATATTTCAAACCAAACCCACAGTCCGGCATCCTAAACATCAAGTCTAGGATACACTACAGAGATCGAAAGCCTAAACTCTGATACCACCTGTGACGCCCCAGCTTCTCCCAAGGGCGAACCCTAGGGTTCGGCGCGTCGCCTGCCCAACTCTCGTCGGGATTCACTCACTACAAACCTCAAACAAAATGCAAAATAAATCTCAAATTTTACATCAAATTCTCCAAGAATTACATATCGTAAGCGAAGCGCCCACGCTTCCGCTGCGCCACTCTGATCCTTGATACCAGCTATTATACAGGAGGAATTCCAAATCTAAACTGTACAAAATATAGGCCATCCAGTCACGTGAATAAGTACTACAAGCACTTCCTTTGCCTCGAGTCCTGTGGAGGGGAATAAAACAGTTTTGGGGTGAGTTAGAAGCTCAGTGAGTAACCAATAAAAGTAGTAAGAAAACATATTTCACAATAATGCATTTCGATGATGTCATGATTCAGTCATCAAATATCCGTTTATTGCTCTCGTGAGCCAGTGAAATCATTGCACTTAAACACCCAACGCTCAAATAGATCCTTTAACGTTTAACAATAAGAGGGAGCAACGTTGGTGTTCCAGATGATGTCATGAACTCATTGAAGTGGTGGAGACGTTGGTGTCCAGCACACGAATTCCAAACACTCATTTGAGCCAAAACATGGCATGGACCACATGCAAACACTCATGATATGAAATCGAGTAAATAATGCAAGAAAACGTTCAAAAGTAACTTTGGAAACAGTTTAGGGTCACTCACCTCCACGGCTCAGAAACCATCCATCATATATCATTGCCTTGCCCAAATCCAAACCCTTCAACTCAAACTCAAAACAATCAAATGCTTTCAAAGATCGGACAGCATATCCCCTTAAGTTCCTTACTTTTCCATCCTACAAGCAACATCATTTCATCTCAAATCAACCACATACACATCATAGACTATCAAATACACCTTTCGGCACAATATCCATAACTGAAGCTACACTTATCGGATTGAAACGAATCTTATGGCGTTTCGAAGCCAAGACATAAACCTACATTTATTATGAAGACCTCCAAAGCCAAATCACGCATTTTCAGGGGTCAAAAATGGAAAACTACATGAAAACAGAAATCTGGGCGCGGAACAGGGTTCATGGGCAGTCAAGGGTATTTCAGTCATTTCACATGTTACAGTGCTCGGATCTAGCTGAAATTTTGTAGGAAACTAGTTAACACCATTTGCTACAACTTTCATGTTTTAACCTAAGTCTTATTCTGCCTCTAACATGCTCGAATAAATCCGGTCAGAACAGGGCAGATTCAAAATCCTAACCTGGAATTTCCGCATAAAACCGAAATCTTCCGCAAACAACTTCAACTAACATATACAAGCTTCATTTTACACCATTACCAACCATCATATCATGATTAAACCATGATAATCATATAAAATCAGAAAAATCTCCATAAAATCAGAAATTTAGCTAACTTCACTCTAATCCATAAAATCTTCCATAAAATCACATATCTAACCACCACAAGTCATGAATTCACCATTATTGGAAACAAACAATGAATCTTTACACACCGTACCTTGATAACTCACAAAAGGTAGTAGCTTAGTGGTTCCTTCTCCAAAATAACTCCACCAAGACCTTGGAATCTCCTTAGTAACCAACTTTTATGGAGTGATTTGCAATTCCATCGGTTAAAACTCAAGATTGAAGTAAGAAAGTGGAGTGAAAGATGAAGGTTTTTCTCTCTCTCTTGCTCTCTAAGTTTCAGCCATGAGAAGGAAGAAATGGCTTGATTTTTGGTCAAATTTTGGTTTTAGTAAAGTTAAGGTAAGATGGTCAAAAGTCCAACTTTGAATAAGAAGGTGGCACATGTCACCTTTTGGTTTAAAACTTATCTTTTTGTCTCTCCAATACTAATCCATATACGTAACATCTAATTATCTCTTAGCACCTTGTAAAATAATATCACTTAATACAAAACTCCATCAAATTGTCAAAAATATATTGCATTTACCGCACCAGCGGGTCCCAAGTTCATAATACTCTTCAAAATTAACGTGGAATAACTTGTATCAAGAAAATGATTTGGAAACTATATTTACTTATAAAAATGTATAGAAAATCAAAATATGGAAGAAAGGTACAAAATTATAGACGAGGAAACAAAATAATGTCTAGAAAATATATAAAAATTTTCCGGTTCTCACACTCATTCTTTCGGGGCGTCACAAACTCCCCTCCTTAAAACAATGTCGTCCTCGACATTCCATCTTGTACCAATCAAGTCGAGACATCCTGCAAGAATCACTAATATTTCAAACCAAACCCACAGTCCGGCATCCTAAACATCAAGTCTAGGATACACTACAGAGATCGAAAGCCTAAACTCTGATACCACCTGTGACGCCCCAGCTTCTCCCAAGGGCGAACCCTAGGGTTCGGCGCGTCGCCTGCCCAACTCTCGTCGGGATTCACTCACTACAAACCTCAAACAAAATGCAAAATAAATCTCAAATTTTACATCAAATTCTCCAAGAATTACATATCGTAAGCGAAGCGCCCACGCTTCCGCTGCGCCACTCTGATCCTTGATACCAGCTATTATACAGGAGGAATTCCAAATCTAAACTGTACAAAATATAGGCCATCCAGTCACGTGAATAAGTACTACAAGCACTTCCTTTGCCTCGAGTCCTGTGGAGGGGAATAAAACAGTTTTGGGGTGAGTTAGAAGCTCAGTGAGTAACCAATAAAAGTAGTAAGAAAACATATTTCACAATAATGCATTTCGATGATGTCATGATTCAGTCATCAAATATCCGTTTATTGCTCTCGTGAGCCAGTGAAATCATTGCACTTAAACACCCAACGCTCAAATAGATCCTTTAACGTTTAACAATAAGAGGGAGCAACGTTGGTGTTCCAGATGATGTCATGAACTCATTGAAGTGGTGGAGACGTTGGTGTCCAGCACACGAATTCCAAACACTCATTTGAGCCAAAACATGGCATGGACCACATGCAAACACTCATGATATGAAATCGAGTAAATAATGCAAGAAAACGTTCAAAAGTAACTTTGGAAACAGTTTAGGGTCACTCACCTCCACGGCTCAGAAACCATCCATCATATATCATTGCCTTGCCCAAATCCAAACCCTTCAACTCAAACTCAAAACAATCAAATGCTTTCAAAGATCGGACAGCATATCCCCTTAAGTTCCTTACTTTTCCATCCTACAAGCAACATCATTTCATCTCAAATCAACCACATACACATCATAGACTATCAAATACACCTTTCGGCACAATATCCATAACTGAAGCTACACTTATCGGATTGAAACGAATCTTATGGCGTTTCGAAGCCAAGACATAAACCTACATTTATTATGAAGACCTCCAAAGCCAAATCACGCATTTTCAGGGGTCAAAAATGGAAAACTACATGAAAACAGAAATCTGGGCGCGGAACAGGGTTCATGGGCAGTCAAGGGTATTTCAGTCATTTCACATGTTACAGTGCTCGGATCTAGCTGAAATTTTGTAGGAAACTAGTTAACACCATTTGCTACAACTTTCATGTTTTAACCTAAGTCTTATTCTGCCTCTAACATGCTCGAATAAATCCGGTCAGAACAGGGCAGATTCAAAATCCTAACCTGGAATTTCCGCATAAAACCGAAATCTTCCGCAAACAACTTCAACTAACATATACAAGCTTCATTTTACACCATTACCAACCATCATATCATGATTAAACCATGATAATCATATAAAATCAGAAAAATCTCCATAAAATCAGAAATTTAGCTAACTTCACTCTAATCCATAAAATCTTCCATAAAATCACATATCTAACCACCACAAGTCATGAATTCACCATTATTGGAAACAAACAATGAATCTTTACACACCGTACCTTGATAACTCACAAAAGGTAGTAGCTTAGTGGTTCCTTCTCCAAAATAACTCCACCAAGACCTTGGAATCTCCTTAGTAACCAACTTTTATGGAGTGATTTGCAATTCCATCGGTTAAAACTCAAGATTGAAGTAAGAAAGTGGAGTGAAAGATGAAGGTTTTTCTCTCTCTCTTGCTCTCTAAGTTTCAGCCATGAGAAGGAAGAAATGGCTTGATTTTTGGTCAAATTTTGGTTTTAGTAAAGTTAAGGTAAGATGGTCAAAAGTCCAACTTTGAATAAGAAGGTGGCACATGTCACCTTTTGGTTTAAAACTTATCTTTTTGTCTCTCCAATACTAATCCATATACGTAACATCTAATTATCTCTTAGCACCTTGTAAAATAATATCACTTAATACAAAACTCCATCAAATTGTCAAAAATATATTGCATTTACCGCACCAGCGGGTCCCAAGTTCATAATACTCTTCAAAATTAACGTGGAATAACTTGTATCAAGAAAATGATTTGGAAACTATATTTACTTATAAAAATGTATAGAAAATCAAAATATGGAAGAAAGGTACAAAATTATAGACGAGGAAACAAAATAATGTCTAGAAAATATATAAAAATTTTCCGGTTCTCACACTCATTCTTTCGGGGCGTCACAAACTCCCCTCCTTAAAACAATGTCGTCCTCGACATTCCATCTTGTACCAATCAAGTCGAGACATCCTGCAAGAATCACTAATATTTCAAACCAAACCCACAGTCCGGCATCCTAAACATCAAGTCTAGGATACACTACAGAGATCGAAAGCCTAAACTCTGATACCACCTGTGACGCCCCAGCTTCTCCCAAGGGCGAACCCTAGGGTTCGGCGCGTCGCCTGCCCAACTCTCGTCGGGATTCACTCACTACAAACCTCAAACAAAATGCAAAATAAATCTCAAATTTTACATCAAATTCTCCAAGAATTACATATCGTAAGCGAAGCGCCCACGCTTCCGCTGCGCCACTCTGATCCTTGATACCAGCTATTATACAGGAGGAATTCCAAATCTAAACTGTACAAAATATAGGCCATCCAGTCACGTGAATAAGTACTACAAGCACTTCCTTTGCCTCGAGTCCTGTGGAGGGGAATAAAACAGTTTTGGGGTGAGTTAGAAGCTCAGTGAGTAACCAATAAAAGTAGTAAGAAAACATATTTCACAATAATGCATTTCGATGATGTCATGATTCAGTCATCAAATATCCGTTTATTGCTCTCGTGAGCCAGTGAAATCGTTGCACTTAAACACCCAACGCTCAAATAGATCCTTTAACGTTTAACAATAAGAGGGAGCAACGTTGGTGTTCCAGATAATGTCATGAACTCATTGAAGTGGTGGAGACGTTGGTGTCCAGCACACGAATTCCAAACACTCATTTGAGCCAAAACATGGCATGGACCACATGCAAACACTCATGATATGAAATCGAGTAAATAATGCAAGAAAACGTTCAAAAGTAACTTTGGAAACAGTTTAGGGTCACTCACCTCCACGGCTCAGAAACCATCCATCATATATCATTGCCTTGCCCAAATCCAAACCCTTCAACTCAAACTCAAAACAATCAAATGCTTTCAAAGATCGGACAGCATATCCCCTTAAGTTCCTTACTTTTCCATCCTACAAGCAACATCATTTCATCTCAAATCAACCACATACACATCATAGACTATCAAATACACCTTTCGGCACAATATCCATAACTGAAGCTACACTTATCGGATTGAAACGAATCTTATGGCGTTTCGAAGCCAAGACATAAACCTACATTTATTATGAAGACCTCCAAAGCCAAATCACGCATTTTCAGGGGTCAAAAATGGAAAACTACATGAAAACAGAAATCTGGGCGCGGAACAGGGTTCATGGGCAGTCAAGGGTATTTCAGTCATTTCACATGTTACAGTGCTCGGATCTAGCTGAAATTTTGTAGGAAACTAGTTAACACCATTTGCTACAACTTTCATGTTTTAACCTAAGTCTTATTCTGCCTCTAACATGCTCGAATAAATCCGGTCAGAACAGGACAGATTCAAAATCCTAACCTGGAATTTCCGCATAAAACCGAAATCTTCCGCAAACAACTTCAACTAACATATACAAGCTTCATTTTACACCAATACCAACCATCATATCATGATTAAACCATGATAATCATATAAAATCAGAAAAATCTCCATAAAATCAGAAATTTAGCTAACTTCACTCTAATCCATAAAATCTTCCATAAAATCACATATCTAACCACCACAAGTCATGAATTCACCATTATTGGAAACAAACAATGAATCTTTACACACCGTACCTTGATAACTCACAAAAGGTAGTAGCTTAGTGGTTCCTTCTCCAAAATAACTCCACCAAGACCTTGGAATCTCCTTAGTAACCAACTTTTATGGAGTGATTTGCAATTCCATCGGTTAAAACTCAAGATTGAAGTAAGAAAGTGGAGTGAAAGATGAAGGTTTTTCTATCTCTCTTGCTCTCTAAGTTTCAGCCATGAGAAGGAAGAAATGGCTTGATTTTTGGTCAAATTTTGGTTTTAGTAAAGTTAAGGTAAGATGGTCAAAAGTCCAACTTTGAATAAGAAGGTGGCACATGTCACCTTTTGGTTTAAAACTTATCTTTTTGTCTCTCCAATACTAATCCATATACGTAACATCTAATTATCTCTTAGCACCTTGTAAAATAATATCACTTAATACAAAACTCCATCAAATTGTCAAAAATATATTGCATTTACCGCACCAGCGGGTCCCAAGTTCATAATACTCTTCAAAATTAACGTGGAATAACTTGTATCAAGAAAATGATTTGGAAACTATATTTACTTATAAAAATGTATAGAAAATCAAAATATGGAAGAAAGGTACAAAATTATAGACGAGGAAACAAAATAATGTCTAGAAAATATATAAAAATTTTCCGGTTCTCACACTCATTCTTTCGGGGCGTCACAAACTCCCCTCCTTAAAACAATGTCGTCCTCGACATTCCATCTTGTACCAATCAAGTCGAGACATCCTGCAAGAATCACTAATATTTCAAACCAAACCCACAGTCCGGCATCCTAAACATCAAGTCTAGGATACACTACAGAGATCGAAAGCCTAAACTCTGATACCACCTGTGACGCCCCAGCTTCTCCCAAGGGCGAACCCTAGGGTTCGGCGCGTCGCCTGCCCAACTCTCGTCGGGATTCACTCACTACAAACCTCAAACAAAATGCAAAATAAATCTCAAATTTTACATCAAATTCTCCAAGAATTACATATCGTAAGCGAAGCGCCCACGCTTCCGCTGCGCCACTCTGATCCTTGATACCAGCTATTATACAGGAGGAATTCCAAATCTAAACTGTACAAAATATAGGCCATCCAGTCACGTGAATAAGTACTACAAGCACTTCCTTTGCCTCGAGTCCTGTGGAGGGGAATAAAACAGTTTTGGGGTGAGTTAGAAGCTCAGTGAGTAACCAATAAAAGTAGTAAGAAAACATATTTCACAATAATGCATTTCGATGATGTCATGATTCAGTCATCAAATATCCGTTTATTGCTCTCGTGAGCCAGTGAAATCGTTGCACTTAAACACCCAACGCTCAAATAGATCCTTTAACGTTTAACAATAAGAGGGAGCAACGTTGGTGTTCCAGATAATGTCATGAACTCATTGAAGTGGTGGAGACGTTGGTGTCCAGCACACGAATTCCAAACACTCATTTGAGCCAAAACATGGCATGGACCACATGCAAACACTCATGATATGAAATCGAGTAAATAATGCAAGAAAACGTTCAAAAGTAACTTTGGAAACAGTTTAGGGTCACTCACCTCCACGGCTCAGAAACCATCCATCATATATCATTGCCTTGCCCAAATCCAAACCCTTCAACTCAAACTCAAAACAATCAAATGCTTTCAAAGATCGGACAGCATATCCCCTTAAGTTCCTTACTTTTCCATCCTACAAGCAACATCATTTCATCTCAAATCAACCACATACACATCATAGACTATCAAATACACCTTTCGGCACAATATCCATAACTGAAGCTACACTTATCGGATTGAAACGAATCTTATGGCGTTTCGAAGCCAAGACATAAACCTACATTTATTATGAAGACCTCCAAAGCCAAATCACGCATTTTCAGGGGTCAAAAATGGAAAACTACATGAAAACAGAAATCTGGGCGCGGAACAGGGTTCATGGGCAGTCAAGGGTATTTCAGTCATTTCACATGTTACAGTGCTCGGATCTAGCTGAAATTTTGTAGGAAACTAGTTAACACCATTTGCTACAACTTTCATGTTTTAACCTAAGTCTTATTCTGCCTCTAACATGCTCGAATAAATCCGGTCAGAACAGGACAGATTCAAAATCCTAACCTGGAATTTCCGCATAAAACCGAAATCTTCCGCAAACAACTTCAACTAACATATACAAGCTTCATTTTACACCAATACCAACCATCATATCATGATTAAACCATGATAATCATATAAAATCAGAAAAATCTCCATAAAATCAGAAATTTAGCTAACTTCACTCTAATCCATAAAATCTTCCATAAAATCACATATCTAACCACCACAAGTCATGAATTCACCATTATTGGAAACAAACAATGAATCTTTACACACCGTACCTTGATAACTCACAAAAGGTAGTAGCTTAGTGGTTCCTTCTCCAAAATAACTCCACCAAGACCTTGGAATCTCCTTAGTAACCAACTTTTATGGAGTGATTTGCAATTCCATCGGTTAAAACTCAAGATTGAAGTAAGAAAGTGGAGTGAAAGATGAAGGTTTTTCTATCTCTCTTGCTCTCTAAGTTTCAGCCATGAGAAGGAAGAAATGGCTTGATTTTTGGTCAAATTTTGGTTTTAGTAAAGTTAAGGTAAGATGGTCAAAAGTCCAACTTTGAATAAGAAGGTGGCACATGTCACCTTTTGGTTTAAAACTTATCTTTTTGTCTCTCCAATACTAATCCATATACGTAACATCTAATTATCTCTTAGCACCTTGTAAAATAATATCACTTAATACAAAACTCCATCAAATTGTCAAAAATATATTGCATTTACCGCACCAGCGGGTCCCAAGTTCATAATACTCTTCAAAATTAACGTGGAATAACTTGTATCAAGAAAATGATTTGGAAACTATATTTACTTATAAAAATGTATAGAAAATCAAAATATGGAAGAAAGGTACAAAATTATAGACGAGGAAACAAAATAATGTCTAGAAAATATATAAAAATTTTCCGGTTCTCACACTCATTCTTTCGGGGCGTCACAAACTCCCCTCCTTAAAACAATGTCGTCCTCGACATTCCATCTTGTACCAATCAAGTCGAGACATCCTGCAAGAATCACTAATATTTCAAACCAAACCCACAGTCCGGCATCCTAAACATCAAGTCTAGGATACACTACAGAGATCGAAAGCCTAAACTCTGATACCACCTGTGACGCCCCAGCTTCTCCCAAGGGCGAACCCTAGGGTTCGGCGCGTCGCCTGCCCAACTCTCGTCGGGATTCACTCACTACAAACCTCAAACAAAATGCAAAATAAATCTCAAATTTTACATCAAATTCTCCAAGAATTACATATCGTAAGCGAAGCGCCCACGCTTCCGCTGCGCCACTCTGATCCTTGATACCAGCTATTATACAGGAGGAATTCCAAATCTAAACTGTACAAAATATAGGCCATCCAGTCACGTGAATAAGTACTACAAGCACTTCCTTTGCCTCGAGTCCTGTGGAGGGGAATAAAACAGTTTTGGGGTGAGTTAGAAGCTCAGTGAGTAACCAATAAAAGTAGTAAGAAAACATATTTCACAATAATGCATTTCGATGATGTCATGATTCAGTCATCAAATATCCGTTTATTGCTCTCGTGAGCCAGTGAAATCGTTGCACTTAAACACCCAACGCTCAAATAGATCCTTTAACGTTTAACAATAAGAGGGAGCAACGTTGGTGTTCCAGATAATGTCATGAACTCATTGAAGTGGTGGAGACGTTGGTGTCCAGCACACGAATTCCAAACACTCATTTGAGCCAAAACATGGCATGGACCACATGCAAACACTCATGATATGAAATCGAGTAAATAATGCAAGAAAACGTTCAAAAGTAACTTTGGAAACAGTTTAGGGTCACTCACCTCCACGGCTCAGAAACCATCCATCATATATCATTGCCTTGCCCAAATCCAAACCCTTCAACTCAAACTCAAAACAATCAAATGCTTTCAAAGATCGGACAGCATATCCCCTTAAGTTCCTTACTTTTCCATCCTACAAGCAACATCATTTCATCTCAAATCAACCACATACACATCATAGACTATCAAATACACCTTTCGGCACAATATCCATAACTGAAGCTACACTTATCGGATTGAAACGAATCTTATGGCGTTTCGAAGCCAAGACATAAACCTACATTTATTATGAAGACCTCCAAAGCCAAATCACGCATTTTCAGGGGTCAAAAATGGAAAACTACATGAAAACAGAAATCTGGGCGCGGAACAGGGTTCATGGGCAGTCAAGGGTATTTCAGTCATTTCACATGTTACAGTGCTCGGATCTAGCTGAAATTTTGTAGGAAACTAGTTAACACCATTTGCTACAACTTTCATGTTTTAACCTAAGTCTTATTCTGCCTCTAACATGCTCGAATAAATCCGGTCAGAACAGGACAGATTCAAAATCCTAACCTGGAATTTCCGCATAAAACCGAAATCTTCCGCAAACAACTTCAACTAACATATACAAGCTTCATTTTACACCAATACCAACCATCATATCATGATTAAACCATGATAATCATATAAAATCAGAAAAATCTCCATAAAATCAGAAATTTAGCTAACTTCACTCTAATCCATAAAATCTTCCATAAAATCACATATCTAACCACCACAAGTCATGAATTCACCATTATTGGAAACAAACAATGAATCTTTACACACCGTACCTTGATAACTCACAAAAGGTAGTAGCTTAGTGGTTCCTTCTCCAAAATAACTCCACCAAGACCTTGGAATCTCCTTAGTAACCAACTTTTATGGAGTGATTTGCAATTCCATCGGTTAAAACTCAAGATTGAAGTAAGAAAGTGGAGTGAAAGATGAAGGTTTTTCTATCTCTCTTGCTCTCTAAGTTTCAGCCATGAGAAGGAAGAAATGGCTTGATTTTTGGTCAAATTTTGGTTTTAGTAAAGTTAAGGTAAGATGGTCAAAAGTCCAACTTTGAATAAGAAGGTGGCACATGTCACCTTTTGGTTTAAAACTTATCTTTTTGTCTCTCCAATACTAATCCATATACGTAACATCTAATTATCTCTTAGCACCTTGTAAAATAATATCACTTAATACAAAACTCCATCAAATTGTCAAAAATATATTGCATTTACCGCACCAGCGGGTCCCAAGTTCATAATACTCTTCAAAATTAACGTGGAATAACTTGTATCAAGAAAATGATTTGGAAACTATATTTACTTATAAAAATGTATAGAAAATCAAAATATGGAAGAAAGGTACAAAATTATAGACGAGGAAACAAAATAATGTCTAGAAAATATATAAAAATTTTCCGGTTCTCACACTCATTCTTTCGGGGCGTCACAAACTCCCCTCCTTAAAACAATGTCGTCCTCGACATTCCATCTTGTACCAATCAAGTCGAGACATCCTGCAAGAATCACTAATATTTCAAACCAAACCCACAGTCCGGCATCCTAAACATCAAGTCTAGGATACACTACAGAGATCGAAAGCCTAAACTCTGATACCACCTGTGACGCCCCAGCTTCTCCCAAGGGCGAACCCTAGGGTTCGGCGCGTCGCCTGCCCAACTCTCGTCGGGATTCACTCACTACAAACCTCAAACAAAATGCAAAATAAATCTCAAATTTTACATCAAATTCTCCAAGAATTACATATCGTAAGCGAAGCGCCCACGCTTCCGCTGCGCCACTCTGATCCTTGATACCAGCTATTATACAGGAGGAATTCCAAATCTAAACTGTACAAAATATAGGCCATCCAGTCACGTGAATAAGTACTACAAGCACTTCCTTTGCCTCGAGTCCTGTGGAGGGGAATAAAACAGTTTTGGGGTGAGTTAGAAGCTCAGTGAGTAACCAATAAAAGTAGTAAGAAAACATATTTCACAATAATGCATTTCGATGATGTCATGATTCAGTCATCAAATATCCGTTTATTGCTCTCGTGAGCCAGTGAAATCGTTGCACTTAAACACCCAACGCTCAAATAGATCCTTTAACGTTTAACAATAAGAGGGAGCAACGTTGGTGTTCCAGATAATGTCATGAACTCATTGAAGTGGTGGAGACGTTGGTGTCCAGCACACGAATTCCAAACACTCATTTGAGCCAAAACATGGCATGGACCACATGCAAACACTCATGATATGAAATCGAGTAAATAATGCAAGAAAACGTTCAAAAGTAACTTTGGAAACAGTTTAGGGTCACTCACCTCCACGGCTCAGAAACCATCCATCATATATCATTGCCTTGCCCAAATCCAAACCCTTCAACTCAAACTCAAAACAATCAAATGCTTTCAAAGATCGGACAGCATATCCCCTTAAGTTCCTTACTTTTCCATCCTACAAGCAACATCATTTCATCTCAAATCAACCACATACACATCATAGACTATCAAATACACCTTTCGGCACAATATCCATAACTGAAGCTACACTTATCGGATTGAAACGAATCTTATGGCGTTTCGAAGCCAAGACATAAACCTACATTTATTATGAAGACCTCCAAAGCCAAATCACGCATTTTCAGGGGTCAAAAATGGAAAACTACATGAAAACAGAAATCTGGGCGCGGAACAGGGTTCATGGGCAGTCAAGGGTATTTCAGTCATTTCACATGTTACAGTGCTCGGATCTAGCTGAAATTTTGTAGGAAACTAGTTAACACCATTTGCTACAACTTTCATGTTTTAACCTAAGTCTTATTCTGCCTCTAACATGCTCGAATAAATCCGGTCAGAACAGGACAGATTCAAAATCCTAACCTGGAATTTCCGCATAAAACCGAAATCTTCCGCAAACAACTTCAACTAACATATACAAGCTTCATTTTACACCAATACCAACCATCATATCATGATTAAACCATGATAATCATATAAAATCAGAAAAATCTCCATAAAATCAGAAATTTAGCTAACTTCACTCTAATCCATAAAATCTTCCATAAAATCACATATCTAACCACCACAAGTCATGAATTCACCATTATTGGAAACAAACAATGAATCTTTACACACCGTACCTTGATAACTCACAAAAGGTAGTAGCTTAGTGGTTCCTTCTCCAAAATAACTCCACCAAGACCTTGGAATCTCCTTAGTAACCAACTTTTATGGAGTGATTTGCAATTCCATCGGTTAAAACTCAAGATTGAAGTAAGAAAGTGGAGTGAAAGATGAAGGTTTTTCTATCTCTCTTGCTCTCTAAGTTTCAGCCATGAGAAGGAAGAAATGGCTTGATTTTTGGTCAAATTTTGGTTTTAGTAAAGTTAAGGTAAGATGGTCAAAAGTCCAACTTTGAATAAGAAGGTGGCACATGTCACCTTTTGGTTTAAAACTTATCTTTTTGTCTCTCCAATACTAATCCATATACGTAACATCTAATTATCTCTTAGCACCTTGTAAAATAATATCACTTAATACAAAACTCCATCAAATTGTCAAAAATATATTGCATTTACCGCACCAGCGGGTCCCAAGTTCATAATACTCTTCAAAATTAACGTGGAATAACTTGTATCAAGAAAATGATTTGGAAACTATATTTACTTATAAAAATGTATAGAAAATCAAAATATGGAAGAAAGGTACAAAATTATAGACGAGGAAACAAAATAATGTCTAGAAAATATATAAAAATTTTCCGGTTCTCACACTCATTCTTTCGGGGCGTCACAAACTCCCCTCCTTAAAACAATGTCGTCCTCGACATTCCATCTTGTACCAATCAAGTCGAGACATCCTGCAAGAATCACTAATATTTCAAACCAAACCCACAGTCCGGCATCCTAAACATCAAGTCTAGGATACACTACAGAGATCGAAAGCCTAAACTCTGATACCACCTGTGACGCCCCAGCTTCTCCCAAGGGCGAACCCTAGGGTTCGGCGCGTCGCCTGCCCAACTCTCGTCGGGATTCACTCACTACAAACCTCAAACAAAATGCAAAATAAATCTCAAATTTTACATCAAATTCTCCAAGAATTACATATCGTAAGCGAAGCGCCCACGCTTCCGCTGCGCCACTCTGATCCTTGATACCAGCTATTATACAGGAGGAATTCCAAATCTAAACTGTACAAAATATAGGCCATCCAGTCACGTGAATAAGTACTACAAGCACTTCCTTTGCCTCGAGTCCTGTGGAGGGGAATAAAACAGTTTTGGGGTGAGTTAGAAGCTCAGTGAGTAACCAATAAAAGTAGTAAGAAAACATATTTCACAATAATGCATTTCGATGATGTCATGATTCAGTCATCAAATATCCGTTTATTGCTCTCGTGAGCCAGTGAAATCGTTGCACTTAAACACCCAACGCTCAAATAGATCCTTTAACGTTTAACAATAAGAGGGAGCAACGTTGGTGTTCCAGATAATGTCATGAACTCATTGAAGTGGTGGAGACGTTGGTGTCCAGCACACGAATTCCAAACACTCATTTGAGCCAAAACATGGCATGGACCACATGCAAACACTCATGATATGAAATCGAGTAAATAATGCAAGAAAACGTTCAAAAGTAACTTTGGAAACAGTTTAGGGTCACTCACCTCCACGGCTCAGAAACCATCCATCATATATCATTGCCTTGCCCAAATCCAAACCCTTCAACTCAAACTCAAAACAATCAAATGCTTTCAAAGATCGGACAGCATATCCCCTTAAGTTCCTTACTTTTCCATCCTACAAGCAACATCATTTCATCTCAAATCAACCACATACACATCATAGACTATCAAATACACCTTTCGGCACAATATCCATAACTGAAGCTACACTTATCGGATTGAAACGAATCTTATGGCGTTTCGAAGCCAAGACATAAACCTACATTTATTATGAAGACCTCCAAAGCCAAATCACGCATTTTCAGGGGTCAAAAATGGAAAACTACATGAAAACAGAAATCTGGGCGCGGAACAGGGTTCATGGGCAGTCAAGGGTATTTCAGTCATTTCACATGTTACAGTGCTCGGATCTAGCTGAAATTTTGTAGGAAACTAGTTAACACCATTTGCTACAACTTTCATGTTTTAACCTAAGTCTTATTCTGCCTCTAACATGCTCGAATAAATCCGGTCAGAACAGGACAGATTCAAAATCCTAACCTGGAATTTCCGCATAAAACCGAAATCTTCCGCAAACAACTTCAACTAACATATACAAGCTTCATTTTACACCAATACCAACCATCATATCATGATTAAACCATGATAATCATATAAAATCAGAAAAATCTCCATAAAATCAGAAATTTAGCTAACTTCACTCTAATCCATAAAATCTTCCATAAAATCACATATCTAACCACCACAAGTCATGAATTCACCATTATTGGAAACAAACAATGAATCTTTACACACCGTACCTTGATAACTCACAAAAGGTAGTAGCTTAGTGGTTCCTTCTCCAAAATAACTCCACCAAGACCTTGGAATCTCCTTAGTAACCAACTTTTATGGAGTGATTTGCAATTCCATCGGTTAAAACTCAAGATTGAAGTAAGAAAGTGGAGTGAAAGATGAAGGTTTTTCTATCTCTCTTGCTCTCTAAGTTTCAGCCATGAGAAGGAAGAAATGGCTTGATTTTTGGTCAAATTTTGGTTTTAGTAAAGTTAAGGTAAGATGGTCAAAAGTCCAACTTTGAATAAGAAGGTGGCACATGTCACCTTTTGGTTTAAAACTTATCTTTTTGTCTCTCCAATACTAATCCATATACGTAACATCTAATTATCTCTTAGCACCTTGTAAAATAATATCACTTAATACAAAACTCCATCAAATTGTCAAAAATATATTGCATTTACCGCACCAGCGGGTCCCAAGTTCATAATACTCTTCAAAATTAACGTGGAATAACTTGTATCAAGAAAATGATTTGGAAACTATATTTACTTATAAAAATGTATAGAAAATCAAAATATGGAAGAAAGGTACAAAATTATAGACGAGGAAACAAAATAATGTCTAGAAAATATATAAAAATTTTCCGGTTCTCACACTCATTCTTTCGGGGCGTCACAAACTCCCCTCCTTAAAACAATGTCGTCCTCGACATTCCATCTTGTACCAATCAAGTCGAGACATCCTGCAAGAATCACTAATATTTCAAACCAAACCCACAGTCCGGCATCCTAAACATCAAGTCTAGGATACACTACAGAGATCGAAAGCCTAAACTCTGATACCACCTGTGACGCCCCAGCTTCTCCCAAGGGCGAACCCTAGGGTTCGGCGCGTCGCCTGCCCAACTCTCGTCGGGATTCACTCACTACAAACCTCAAACAAAATGCAAAATAAATCTCAAATTTTACATCAAATTCTCCAAGAATTACATATCGTAAGCGAAGCGCCCACGCTTCCGCTGCGCCACTCTGATCCTTGATACCAGCTATTATACAGGAGGAATTCCAAATCTAAACTGTACAAAATATAGGCCATCCAGTCACGTGAATAAGTACTACAAGCACTTCCTTTGCCTCGAGTCCTGTGGAGGGGAATAAAACAGTTTTGGGGTGAGTTAGAAGCTCAGTGAGTAACCAATAAAAGTAGTAAGAAAACATATTTCACAATAATGCATTTCGATGATGTCATGATTCAGTCATCAAATATCCGTTTATTGCTCTCGTGAGCCAGTGAAATCGTTGCACTTAAACACCCAACGCTCAAATAGATCCTTTAACGTTTAACAATAAGAGGGAGCAACGTTGGTGTTCCAGATAATGTCATGAACTCATTGAAGTGGTGGAGACGTTGGTGTCCAGCACACGAATTCCAAACACTCATTTGAGCCAAAACATGGCATGGACCACATGCAAACACTCATGATATGAAATCGAGTAAATAATGCAAGAAAACGTTCAAAAGTAACTTTGGAAACAGTTTAGGGTCACTCACCTCCACGGCTCAGAAACCATCCATCATATATCATTGCCTTGCCCAAATCCAAACCCTTCAACTCAAACTCAAAACAATCAAATGCTTTCAAAGATCGGACAGCATATCCCCTTAAGTTCCTTACTTTTCCATCCTACAAGCAACATCATTTCATCTCAAATCAACCACATACACATCATAGACTATCAAATACACCTTTCGGCACAATATCCATAACTGAAGCTACACTTATCGGATTGAAACGAATCTTATGGCGTTTCGAAGCCAAGACATAAACCTACATTTATTATGAAGACCTCCAAAGCCAAATCATGCATTTTCAGGGGTCAAAAATGGAAAACTACATGAAAACAGAAATCTGGGCGCGGAACAGGGTTCATGGGCAGTCAAGGGTATTTCAGTCATTTCACATGTTACAGTGCTCGGATCTAGCTGAAATTTTGTAGGAAACTAGTTAACACCATTTGCTACAACTTTCATGTTTTAACCTAAGTCTTATTCTGCCTCTAACATGCTCGAATAAATCCGGTCAGAACAGGGCAGATTCAAAATCCTAACCTGGAATTTCCGCATAAAACCGAAATCTTCCGCAAACAACTTCAACTAACATATACAAGCTTCATTTTACACCAATACCAACCATCATATCATGATTAAACCATGATAATCATATAAAATCAGAAAAATCTCCATAAAATCAGAAATTTAGCTAACTTCACTCTAATCCATAAAATCTTCCATAAAATCACATATCTAACCACCACAAGTCATGAATTCACCATTATTGGAAACAAACAATGAATCTTTACACACCGTACCTTGATAACTCACAAAAGGTAGTAGCTTAGTGGTTCCTTCTCCAAAATAACTCCACCAAGACCTTGGAATCTCCTTAGTAACCAACTTTTATGGAGTGATTTGCAATTCCATCGGTTAAAACTCAAGATTGAAGTAAGAAAGTGGAGTGAAAGATGAAGGTTTTTCTATCTCTCTTGCTCTCTAAGTTTCAGCCATGAGAAGGAAGAAATGGCTTGATTTTTGGTCAAATTTTGGTTTTAGTAAAGTTAAGGTAAGATGGTCAAAAGTCCAACTTTGAATAAGAAGGTGGCACATGTCACCTTTTGGTTTAAAACTTATCTTTTTGTCTCTCCAATACTAATCCATATACGTAACATCTAATTATCTCTTAGCACCTTGTAAAATAATATCACTTAATACAAAACTCCATCAAATTGTCAAAAATATATTGCATTTACCGCACCAGCGGGTCCCAAGTTCATAATACTCTTCAAAATTAACGTGGAATAACTTGTATCAAGAAAATGATTTGGAAACTATATTTACTTATAAAAATGTATAGAAAATCAAAATATGGAAGAAAGGTACAAAATTATAGACGAGGAAACAAAATAATGTCCAGAAAATATATAAAAATTTTCGGGATCTCACACTCATTCTTTCGGGGCGTCACAAACTCCCCTCCTTAAAACAATGTCGTCCTCGACATTCCATCTTGTACCAATCAAGTCGAGACATCCTGCAAGAATCACTAATATTTCAAACCAAACCCACAGTCCGGCATCCTAAACATCAAGTCTAGGATACACTACAGAGATCGAAAGCCTAAACTCTGATACCACCTGTGACGCCCCAGCTTCTCCCAAGGGCGAACCCTAGGGTTCGGCGCGTCGCCTGCCCAACTCTCGTCGGGATTCACTCACTACAAACCTCAAACAAAATGCAAAATAAATCTCAAATTTTACGTCAAATTCTCCAAGAATTACATATCGTAAGCGAAGCGCCCACGCTTCCGCTGCGCCACTCTGATCCTTGATACCAGCTATTATACAGGAGGAATTCCAAATCTAAACTGTACAAAATATAGGCCATCCAGTCACGTGAATAAGTACTACAAGCACTTCCTTTGCCTCGAGTCCTGTGGAGGGGAATAAAACAGTTTTGGGGTGAGTTAGAAGCTCAGTGAGTAACCAATAAAAGTAGTAAGAAAACATATTTCACAATAATGCATTTCGATGATGTCATGATTCAGTCATCAAATATCCGTTTATTGCTCTCGTGAGCCAGTGAAATCGTTGCACTTAAACACCCAACGCTCAAATAGATCCTTTAACGTTTAACAATAAGAGGGAGCAACGTTGGTGTTCCAGATAATGTCATGAACTCATTGAAGTGGTGGAGACGTTGGTGTCCAGCACACGAATTCCAAACACTCATTTGAGCCAAAACATGGCATGGACCACATGCAAACACTCATGATATGAAATCGAGTAAATAATGCAAGAAAACGTTCAAAAGTAACTTTGGAAACAGTTTAGGGTCACTCACCTCCACGGCTCAGAAACCATCCATCATATATCATTGCCTTGCCCAAATCCAAACCCTTCAACTCAAACTCAAAACAATCAAATGCTTTCAAAGATCGGACAGCATATCCCCTTAAGTTCCTTACTTTTCCATCCTACAAGCAACATCATTTCATCTCAAATCAACCACATACACATCATAGACTATCAAATACACCTTTCGGCACAATATCCATAACTGAAGCTACACTTATCGGATTGAAACGAATCTTATGGCGTTTCGAAGCCAAGACATAAACCTACATTTATTATGAAGACCTCCAAAGCCAAATCACGCATTTTCAGGGGTCAAAAATGGAAAACTACATGAAAACAGAAATCTGGGCGCGGAACAGGGTTCATGGGCAGTCAAGGGTATTTCAGTCATTTCACATGTTACAGTGCTCGGATCTAGCTGAAATTTTGTAGGAAACTAGTTAACACCATTTGCTACAACTTTCATGTTTTAACCTAAGTCTTATTCTGCCTCTAACATGCTCGAATAAATCCGGTCAGAACAGGACAGATTCAAAATCCTAACCTGGAATTTCCGCATAAAACCGAAATCTTCCGCAAACAACTTCAACTAACATATACAAGCTTCATTTTACACCAATACCAACCATCATATCATGATTAAACCATGATAATCATATAAAATCAGAAAAATCTCCATAAAATCAGAAATTTAGCTAACTTCACTCTAATCCATAAAATCTTCCATAAAATCACATATCTAACCACCACAAGTCATGAATTCACCATTATTGGAAACAAACAATGAATCTTTACACACCGTACCTTGATAACTCACAAAAGGTAGTAGCTTAGTGGTTCCTTCTCCAAAATAACTCCACCAAGACCTTGGAATCTCCTTAGTAACCAACTTTTATGGAGTGATTTGCAATTCCATCGGTTAAAACTCAAGATTGAAGTAAGAAAGTGGAGTGAAAGATGAAGGTTTTTCTATCTCTCTTGCTCTCTAAGTTTCAGCCATGAGAAGGAAGAAATGGCTTGATTTTTGGTCAAATTTTGGTTTTAGTAAAGTTAAGGTAAGATGGTCAAAAGTCCAACTTTGAATAAGAAGGTGGCACATGTCACCTTTTGGTTTAAAACTTATCTTTTTGTCTCTCCAATACTAATCCATATACGTAACATCTAATTATCTCTTAGCACCTTGTAAAATAATATCACTTAATACAAAACTCCATCAAATTGTCAAAAATATATTGCATTTACCGCACCAGCGGGTCCCAAGTTCATAATACTCTTCAAAATTAACGTGGAATAACTTGTATCAAGAAAATGATTTGGAAACTATATTTACTTATAAAAATGTATAGAAAATCAAAATATGGAAGAAAGGTACAAAATTATAGACGAGGAAACAAAATAATGTCCAGAAAATATATAAAAATTTTCGGGTTCTCACACTCATTCTTTCGGGGCGTCACAAACTCCCCTCCTTAAAACAATGTCGTCCTCGACATTCCATCTTGTACCAATCAAGTCGAGACATCCTGCAAGAATCACTAATATTTCAAACCAAACCCACAGTCCGGCATCCTAAACATCAAGTCTAGGATACACTACAGAGATCGAAAGCCTAAACTCTGATACCACCTGTGACGCCCCAGCTTCTCCCAAGGGCGAACCCTAGGGTTCGGCGCGTCGCCTGCCCAACTCTCGTCGGGATTCACTCACTACAAACCTCAAACAAAATGCAAAATAAATCTCAAATTTTACGTCAAATTCTCCAAGAATTACATATCGTAAGCGAAGCGCCCACGCTTCCGCTGCGCCACTCTGATCCTTGATACCAGCTATTATACAGGAGGAATTCCAAATCTAAACTGTACAAAATATAGGCCATCCAGTCACGTGAATAAGTACTACAAGCACTTCCTTTGCCTCGAGTCCTGTGGAGGGGAATAAAACAGTTTTGGGGTGAGTTAGAAGCTCAGTGAGTAACCAATAAAAGTAGTAAGAAAACATATTTCACAATAATGCATTTCGATGATGTCATGATTCAGTGATCAAATATCCGTTTATTGCTCTCGTGAGCCAGTGAAATCATTGCACTTAAACACCCAACGCTCAAATAGATCCTTTAACGTTTAACAATAAGAGGGAGCAACGTTGGTGTTCCAGATGATGTCATGAACTCATTGAAGTGGTGGAGACGTTGGTGTCCAGCACACGAATTCCAAACACTCATTTGAGCCAAAACATGGCATGGACCACATGCAAACACTCATGATATGAAATCGAGTAAATAATGCAAGAAAACGTTCAAAAGTAACTTTGGAAACAGTTTAGGGTCACTCACCTCCACGGCTCAGAAACCATCCATCATATATCATTGCCTTGCCCAAATCCAAACCCTTCAACTCAAACTCAAAACAATCAAATGCTTTCAAAGATCGGACAGCATATCCCCTTAAGTTCCTTACTTTTCCATCCTACAAGCAACATCATTTCATCTCAAATCAACCACATACACATCATAGACTATCAAATACACCTTTCGGCACAATATCCATAACTGAAGCTACACTTATCGGATTGAAACGAATCTTATGGCGTTTCGAAGCCAAGACATAAACCTACATTTATTATGAAGACCTCCAAAGCCAAATCATGCATTTTCAGGGGTCAAAAATGGAAAACTACATGAAAACAGAAATCTGGGCGCGGAACAGGGTTCATGGGCAGTCAAGGGTATTTCAGTCATTTCACATGTTACAGTGCTCGGATCTAGCTGAAATTTCTACTAGTTAACACCATTTGCTACAACTTTCATGTTTTAACCTAAGTCTTATTCTGCCTCTAACATGCTCGAATAAATCCGGTCAGAACAGGGCAGATTCAAAATCCTAACCTGGAATTTCCGCATAAAACCGAAATCTTCCGCAAACAACTTCAACTAACATATACAAGCTTCATTTTACACCATTACCAACCATCATATCATGATTAAACCATGATAATCATATAAAATCAGAAAAATCTCCATAAAATCAGAAATTTAGCTAACTTCACTCTAATCCATAAAATCTTCCATAAAATCACATATCTAACCACCACAAGTCATGAATTCACCATTATTGGAAACAAACAATGAATCTTTACACACCGTACCTTGATAACTCACAAAAGGTAGTAGCTTAGTGGTTCCTTCTCCAAAATAACTCCACCAAGACCTTGGAATCTCCTTAGTAACCAACTTTTATGGAGTGATTTGCAATTCCATCGGTTAAAACTCAAGATTGAAGTAAGAAAGTGGAGTGAAAGATGAAGGTTTTTCTCTCTCTCTTGCTCTCTAAGTTTCAGCCATGAGAAGGAAGAAATGGCTTGATTTTTGGTCAAATTTTGGTTTTAGTAAAGTTAAGGTAAGATGGTCAAAAGTCCAACTTTGAATAAGAAGGTGGCACATGTCACCTTTTGGTTTAAAACTTATCTTTTTGTCTCTCCAATACTAATCCATATACGTAACATCTAATTATCTCTTAGCACATTGTAAAATAATATCACTTAATACAAAACTCCATCAAATTGTCAAAAATATATTGCATTTACCGCACCAGCGGGTCCCAAGTTCATAATACTCTTCAAAATTAACGTGGAATAACTTGTATCAAGAAAATGATTTGGAAACTATATTTACTTATAAAAATGTATAGAAAATCAAAATATGGAAGAAAGGTACAAAATTATAGACGAGGAAACAAAATAATGTCCAGAAAATATATAAAAATTTTCCGGTTCTCACACTCATTCTTTCGGGGCGTCACAAACTCCCCTCTTTAAAACAATGTCGTCCTCGACATTCCATCTTGTACCAATCAAGTCGAGACATCCTGCAAGAATCACTAATATTTCAAACCAAACCCACAGTCCGGCATCCTAAACATCAAGTCTAGGATACACTACAGAGATCGAAAGCCTAAACTCTGATACCACCTGTGACGCCCCAGCTTCTCCCAAGGGCGAACCCTAGGGTTCGGCGCGTCGCCTGCCCAACTCTCGTCGGGATTCACTCACTACAAACCTCAAACAAAATGCAAAATAAATCTCAAATTTTACGTCAAATTCTCCAAGAATTACATATCGTAAGCGAAGCGTCCACGCTTCCGCTGCGCCACTCTGATCCTTGATACCAGCTATTATACAGGAGGAATTCCAAATCTAAACTGTACAAAATATAGGCCATCCAGTCACGTGAATAAGTACTACAAGCACTTCCTTTGCCTCGAGTCCTGTGGAGGGGAATAAAACAGTTTTGGGGTGAGTTAGAAGCTCAGTGAGTAACCAATAAAAGTAGTAAGAAAACATATTTCACAATAATGCATTTCGATGATGTCATGATTCAGTCATCAAATATCCGTTTATTGCTCTCGTGAGCCAGTGAAAACGTTGCACTTAAACACCCAACGCTCAAATAGATCCTTTAACGTTTAACAATAAGAGGGAGCAACGTTGGTGTTCCAGATAATGTCATGAACTCATTGAAGTGGTGGAGACGTTGGTGTCCAGCACACGAATTCCAAACACTCATTTGAGCCAAAACATGGCATGGACCACATGCAAACACTCATGATATGAAATCGAGTAAATAATGCAAGAAAACGTTCAAAAGTAACTTTGGAAACAGTTTAGGGTCACTCACCTCCACGGCTCAGAAACCATCCATCATATATCATTGCCTTGCCCAAATCCAAACCCTTCAACTCAAACTCAAAACAATCAAATGCTTTCAAAGATCGGACAGCATATCCCCTTAAGTTCCTTACTTTTCCATCCTACAAGCAACATCATTTCATCTCAAATCAACCACATACACATCATAGACTATCAAATACACCTTTCGGCACAATATCCATAACTGAAGCTACACTTACCGGATTGAAACGAATCTTATGGCGTTTCGAAGCCAAGACATAAACCTACATTTATTATGAAGACCTCCAAAGCCAAATCATGCATTTTCAGGGGTCAAAAATGGAAAACTACATGAAAACAGAAATCTGGGCGCGGAACAGGGTTCATGGGCAGTCAAGGGTATTTCAGTCATTTCACATGTTACAGTGCTCGGATCTAGCTGAAATTTTGTAGGAAACTAGTTAACACCATTTGCTACAACTTTCATGTTTTAACCTAAGTCTTATTCTGCCTCTAACATGCTCGAATAAATCCGGTCAGAACAGGGCAGATTCAAAATCCTAACCTGGAATTTCCGCATAAAACCGAAATCTTCCGCAAACAACTTCAACTAACATATACAAGCTTCATTTTACACCATTACCAACCATCATATCATGATTAAACCATGATAATCATATAAAATCAGAAAAATCTCCATAAAATCAGAAATTTAGCTAACTTCACTCTAATCCATAAAATCTTCCATAAAATCACATATCTAACCACCACAAGTCATGAATTCACCATTATTGGAAACAAACAATGAATCTTTACACACCGTACCTTGATAACTCACAAAAGGTAGTAGCTTAGTGGTTCCTTCTCCAAAATAACTCCACCAAGACCTTGGAATCTCCTTAGTAACCAACTTTTATGGAGTGATTTGCAATTCCATCGGTTAAAACTCAAGATTGAAGTAAGAAAGTGGAGTGAAAGATGAAGGTTTTTCTCTCTCTCTTGCTCTCTAAGTTTCAGCCATGAGAAGGAAGAAATGGCTTGATTTTTGGTCAAATTTTGGTTTTAGTAAAGTTAAGGTAAGATGGTCAAAAGTCCAACTTTGAATAAGAAGGTGGCACATGTCACCTTTTGGTTTAAAACTTATCTTTTTGTCTCTCCAATACTAATCCATATACGTAACATCTAATTATCTCTTAGCACCTTGTAAAATAATATCACTTAATACAAAACTCCATCAAATTGTCAAAAATATATTGCATTTACCGCACCAGCGGGTCCCAAGTTCATAATACTCTTCAAAATTAACGTGGAATAACTTGTATCAAGAAAATGATTGGGAAACTATATTTACTTATAAAAATGTATAGAAAATCAAAATATGGAAGAAAGGTACAAAATTATAGACGAGGAAACAAAATAATGTCCAGAAAATATATAAAAATTTTCGGGATCTCACACTCATTCTTTCGGGGCGTCACAAACTCCCCTCCTTAAAACAATGTCGTCCTCGACATTCCATCTTGTACCAATCAAGTCGAGACATCCTGCAAGAATCACTAATATTTCAAACCAAACCCACAGTCCGGCATCCTAAACATCAAGTCTAGGATACACTACAGAGATCGAAAGCCTAAACTCTGATACCACCTGTGACGCCCCAGCTTCTCCCAAGGGCGAACCCTAGGGTTCGGCGCGTCGCCTGCCCAACTCTCGTCGGGATTCACTCACTACAAACCTCAAACAAAATGCAAAATAAATCTCAAATTTTACGTCAAATTCTCCAAGAATTACATATCGTAAGCGAAGCGCCCACGCTTCCGCTGCGCCACTCTGATCCTTGATACCAGCTATTATACAGGAGGAATTCCAAATCTAAACTGTACAAAATATAGGCCATCCAGTCACGTGAATAAGTACTACAAGCACTTCCTTTGCCTCGAGTCCTGTGGAGGGGAATAAAACAGTTTTGGGGTGAGTTAGAAGCTCAGTGAGTAACCAATAAAAGTAGTAAGAAAACATATTTCACAATAATGCATTTCGATGATGTCATGATTCAGTCATCAAATATCCGTTTATTGCTCTCGTGAGCCAGTGAAATCGTTGCACTTAAACACCCAACGCTCAAATAGATCCTTTAATGTTTAACAATAAGAGAGAGCAAGGTTGGTGTTCCAGATAATGTCATGAACTCATTGAAGTGGTGGAGACGTTGGTGTCCAGCACACGAATTCCAAACACTCATTTGAGCCAAAACATGGCATGGACCACATGCAAACACTCATGATATGAAATCGAGTAAATAATGCAAGAAAACGTTCAAAAGTAACTTTGGAAACAGTTTAGGGTCACTCACCTCCACGGCTCAGAAACCATCCATCATATATCATTGCCTTGCCCAAATCCAAACCCTTCAACTCAAACTCAAAACAATCAAATGCTTTCAAAGATCGGACAGCATATCCCCTTAAGTTCCTTACTTTTCCATCCTACAAGCAACATCATTTCATCTCAAATCAACCACATACACATCATAGACTAACAAATACACCTTTCGGCACAATATCCATAACTGAAGCTACACTTATCGGATTGAAACGAATCTTATGGCGTTTCGAAGCCAAGACATAAACCTACATTTATTATGAAGACCTCCAAAGCCAAATCATGCATTTTCAGGGGTCAAAAATGGAAAACTACATGAAAACAGAAATCTGGGCGCGGAACAGGGTTCATGGGCAGTCAAGGGTATTTCAGTCATTTCACATGTTACAGTGCTCGGATCTAGCTGAAATTTTGTAGGAAACTAGTTAACACCATTTGCTACAACTTTCATGTTTTAACCTAAGTCTTATTCTGCCTCTAACATGCTCGAATAAATCCGGTCAGAACAGGGCAGATTCAAAATCCTAACCTGGAATTTCCGCATAAAACCGAAATCTTCCGCAAACAACTTCAACTAACATATACAAGCTTCATTTTACACCATTACCAACCATCATATCATGATTAAACCATGATAATCATATAAAATCAGAAAAATCTCCATAAAATCAGAAATTTAGCTAACTTCACTCTAATCCATAAAATCTTCCATAAAATCACATATCTAACCACCACAAGTCATGAATTCACCATTATTGAAAACAAATAATGAATCTTTACACACCGTACCTTGATAACTCACAAAAGGTAGTAGCTTAGTGGTTCCTTCTCCAAAATAACTCCACCAAGACCTTGGAATCTCCTTAGTAACCAACTTTTATGGAGTGATTTGCAATTCCATCGGTTAAAACTCAAGATTGAAGTAAGAAAGTGGAGTGAAAGATGAAGGTTTTTCTCTCTCTCTTGCTCTCTAAGTTTCAGCCATGAGAAGAAAGAAATGGCTTGATTTTTGGTCAAATTTTGGTTTTAGTAAAGTTAAGGTAAGATGGTCAAAAGTCCAACTTTGAATAAGAAGGTGGCACATGTCACCTTTTGGTTTAAAACTTATCTTTTTGTCTCTCCAATACTAATCCATATACGTAACATCTAATTATCTCTTAGCACCTTGTAAAATAATATCACTTAATACAAAACTCCATCAAATTGTCAAAAATATATTGCATTTACCGCACCAGCGGGTCCCAAGTTCATAATACTCTTCAAAATTAACGTGGAATAACTTGTATCAAGAAAATGATTGGGAAACTATATTTACTTATAAAAATGTATAGAAAATCAAAATATGGAAGAAAGGTACAAAATTATAGACGAGGAAACAAAATAATGTCCAGAAAATATATAAAAATTTTCGGGATCTCACACTCATTCTTTCGGGGCGTCACAAACTCCCCTCCTTAAAACAATGTCGTCCTCGACATTCCATCTTGTACCAATCAAGTCGAGACATCCTGCAAGAATCACTAATATTTCAAACCAAACCCACAGTCCGGCATCCTAAACATCAAGTCTAGGATACACTACAGAGATCGAAAGCCTAAACTCTGATACCACCTGTGACGCCCCAGCTTCTCCCAAGGGCGAACCCTAGGGTTCGGCGCGTCGCCTGCCCAACTCTCGTCGGGATTCACTCACTACAAACCTCAAACAAAATGCAAAATAAATCTCAAATTTTACGTCAAATTCTCCAAGAATTACATATCGTAAGCGAAGCGCCCACGCTTCCGCTGCGCCACTCTGATCCTTGATACCAGCTATTATACAGGAGGAATTCCAAATCTAAACTGTACAAAATATAGGCCATCCAGTCACGTGAATAAGTACTACAAGCACTTCCTTTGCCTCGAGTCCTGTGGAGGGGAATAAAACAGTTTTGGGGTGAGTTAGAAGCTCAGTGAGTAACCAATAAAAGTAGTAAGAAAACATATTTCACAATAATGCATTTCGATGATGTCATGATTCAGTCATCAAATATCCGTTTATTGCTCTCGTGAGCCAGTGAAATCGTTGCACTTAAACACCCAACGCTCAAATAGATCCTTTAATGTTTAACAATAAGAGAGAGCAACGTTGGTGTTCCAGATAATGTCATGAACTCATTGAAGTGGTGGAGACGTTGGTGTCCAGCACACGAATTCCAAACACTCATTTGAGCCAAAACATGGCATGGACCACATGCAAACACTCATGATATGAAATCGAGTAAATAATGCAAGAAAACGTTCAAAAGTAACTTTGGAAACAGTTTAGGGTCACTCACCTCCACGGCTCAGAAACCATCCATCATATATCATTGCCTTGCCCAAATCCAAACCCTTCAACTCAAACTCAAAACAATCAAATGCTTTCAAAGATCGGACAGCATATCCCCTTAAGTTCCTTACTTTTCCATCCTACAAGCAACATCATTTCATCTCAAATCAACCACATACACATCATAGACTAACAAATACACCTTTCGGCACAATATCCATAACTGAAGCTACACTTATCGGATTGAAACGAATCTTATGGCGTTTCGAAGCCAAGACATAAACCTACATTTATTATGAAGACCTCCAAAGCCAAATCATGCATTTTCAGGGGTCAAAAATGGAAAACTACATGAAAACAGAAATCTGGGCGCGGAACAGGGTTCATGGGCAGTCAAGGGTATTTCAGTCATTTCACATGTTACAGTGCTCGGATCTAGCTGAAATTTTGTAGGAAACTAGTTAACACCATTTGCTACAACTTTCATGTTTTAACCTAAGTCTTATTCTGCCTCTAACATGCTCGAATAAATCCGGTCAGAACAGGGCAGATTCAAAATCCTAACCTGGAATTTCCGCATAAAACCGAAATCTTCCGCAAACAACTTCAACTAACATATACAAGCTTCATTTTACACCATTACCAACCATCATATCATGATTAAACCATGATAATCATATAAAATCAGAAAAATCTCCATAAAATCAGAAATTTAGCTAACTTCACTCTAATCCATAAAATCTTCCATAAAATCACATATCTAACCACCACAAGTCATGAATTCACCATTATTGAAAACAAACAATGAATCTTTACACACCGTACCTTGATAACTCACAAAAGGTAGTAGCTTAGTGGTTCCTTCTCCAAAATAACTCCACCAAGACCTTGGAATCTCCTTAGTAACCAACTTTTATGGAGTGATTTGCAATTCCATCGGTTAAAACTCAAGATTGAAGTAAGAAAGTGGAGTGAAAGATGAAGGTTTTTCTCTCTCTCTTGCTCTCTAAGTTTCAGCCATGAGAAGAAAGAAATGGCTTGATTTTTGGTCAAATTTTGGTTTTAGTAAAGTTAAGGTAAGATGGTCAAAAGTCCAACTTTGAATAAGAAGGTGGCACATGTCACCTTTTGGTTTAAAACTTATCTTTTTGTCTCTCCAATACTAATCCATATACGTAACATCTAATTATCTCTTAGCACCTTGTAAAATAATATCACTTAATACAAAACTCCATCAAATTGTCAAAAATATATTGCATTTACCGCACCAGCGGGTCCCAAGTTCATAATACTCTTCAAAATTAACGTGGAATAACTTGTATCAAGAAAATGATTTGGAAACTATATTTACTTATAAAAATGTATAGAAAATCAAAATATGGAAGAAAGGTACAAAATTATAGACGAGGAAACAAAATAATGTCCAGAAAATATATAAAAATTTTCGGGATCTCACACTCATTCTTTCGGGGCGTCACAAACTCCCCTCCTTAAAACAATGTCGTCCTCGACATTCCATCTTGTACCAATCAAGTCGAGACATCCTGCAAGAATCACTAATATTTCAAACCAAACCCACAGTCCGGCATCCTAAACATCAAGTCTAGGATACACTACAGAGATCGAAAGCCTAAACTCTGATACCACCTGTGACGCCCCAGCTTCTCCCAAGGGCGAACCCTAGGGTTCGGCGCGTCGCCTGCCCAACTCTCGTCGGGATTCACTCACTACAAACCTCAAACAAAATGCAAAATAAATCTCAAATTTTACGTCAAATTCTCCAAGAATTACATATCGTAAGCGAAGCGCCCACGCTTCCGCTGCGCCACTCTGATCCTTGATACCAGCTATTATACAGGAGGAATTCCAAATCTAAACTGTACAAAATATAGGCCATCCAGTCACGTGAATAAGTACTACAAGCACTTCCTTTGCCTCGAGTCCTGTGGAGGGGAATAAAACAGTTTTGGGGTGAGTTAGAAGCTCAGTGAGTAACCAATAAAAGTAGTAAGAAAACATATTTCACAATAATGCATTTCGATGATGTCATGATTCAGTCATCAAATATCCGTTTATTGCTCTCGTGAGCCAGTGAAATCGTTGCACTTAAACACCCAACGCTCAAATAGATCCTTTAACGTTTAACAATAAGAGGGAGCAACGTTGGTGTTCCAGATAATGTCATGAACTCATTGAAGTGGTGGAGACGTTGGTGTCCAGCACACGAATTCCAAACACTCATTTGAGCCAAAACATGGCATGGACCACATGCAAACACTCATGATATGAAATCGAGTAAATAATGCAAGAAAACGTTCAAAAGTAACTTTGGAAACAGTTTAGGGTCACTCACCTCCACGGCTCAGAAACCATCCATCATATATCATTGCCTTGCCCAAATCCAAACCCTTCAACTCAAACTCAAAACAATCAAATGCTTTCAAAGATCGGACAGCATATCCCCTTAAGTTCCTTACTTTTCCATCCTACAAGCAACATCATTTCATCTCAAATCAACCACATACACATCATAGACTATCAAATACACCTTTCGGCACAATATCCATAACTGAAGCTACACTTACCGGATTGAAACGAATCTTATGGCGTTTCGAAGCCAAGACATAAACCTACATTTATTATGAAGACCTCCAAAGCCAAATCATGCATTTTCAGGGGTCAAAAATGGAAAACTACATGAAAACAGAAATCTGGGCGCGGAACAGGGTTCATGGGCAGTCAAGGGTATTTCAGTCATTTCACATGTTACAGTGCTCGGATCTAGCTGAAATTTTGTAGGAAACTAGTTAACACCATTTGCTACAACTTTCATGTTTTAACCTAAGTCTTATTCTGCCTCTAACATGCTCGAATAAATCCGGTCAGAACAGGGCAGATTCAAAATCCTAACCTGGAATTTCCGCATAAAACCGAAATCTTCCGCAAACAACTTCAACTAACATATACAAGCTTCATTTTACACCATTACCAACCATCATATCATGATTAAACCATGATAATCATATAAAATCAGAAAAATCTCCATAAAATCAGAAATTTAGCTAACTTCACTCTAATCCATAAAATCTTCCATAAAATCACATATCTAACCACCACAAGTCATGAATTCACCATTATTGGAAACAAACAATGAATCTTTACACACCGTACCTTGATAACTCACAAAAGGTAGTAGCTTAGTGGTTCCTTCTCCAAAATAACTCCACCAAGACCTTGGAATCTCCTTAGTAACCAACTTTTATGGAGTGATTTGCAATTCCATCGGTTAAAACTCAAGATTGAAGTAAGAAAGTGGAGTGAAAGATGAAGGTTTTTCTCTCTCTCTTGCTCTCTAAGTTTCAGCCATGAGAAGGAAGAAATGGCTTGATTTTTGGTCAAATTTTGGTTTTAGTAAAGTTAAGGTAAGATGGTCAAAAGTCCAACTTTGAATAAGAAGGTGGCACATGTCACCTTTTGGTTTAAAACTTATCTTTTTGTCTCTCCAATACTAATCCATATACGTAACATCTAATTATCTCTTAGCACCTTGTAAAATAATATCACTTAATACAAAACTCCATCAAATTGTCAAAAATATATTGCATTTACCGCACCAGCGGGTCCCAAGTTCATAATACTCTTCAAAATTAACGTGGAATAACTTGTATCAAGAAAATGATTTGGAAACTATATTTACTTATAAAAATGTATAGAAAATCAAAATATGGAAGAAAGGTACAAAATTATAGACGAGGAAACAAAATAATGTCCAGAAAATATATAAAAATTTTCCGGTTCTCACACTCATTCTTTCGGGGCGTCACAAACTCCCCTCCTTAAAACAATGTCGTCCTCGACATTCCATCTTGTACCAATCAAGTCGAGACATCCTGCAAGAATCACTAATATTTCAAACCAAACCCACAGTCCGGCATCCTAAACATCAAGTCTAGGATACACTACAGAGATCGAAAGCCTAAACTCTGATACCACCTGTGACGCCCCAGCTTCTCCCAAGGGCGAACCCTAGGGTTCGGCGCGTCGCCTGCCCAACTCTCGTCGGGATTCACTCACTACAAACCTCAAACAAAATGCAAAATAAATCTCAAATTTTACGTCAAATTCTCCAAGAATTACATATCGTAAGCGAAGCGCCCACGCTTCCGCTGCGCCACTCTGATCCTTGATACCAGCTATTATACAGGAGGAATTCCAAATCTAAACTGTACAAAATATAGGCCATCCAGTCACGTGAATAAGTACTACAAGCACTTCCTTTGCCTCGAGTCCTGTGGAGGGGAATAAAACAGTTTTGGGGTGAGTTAGAAGCTCAGTGAGTAACCAATAAAAGTAGTAAGAAAACATATTTCACAATAATGCATTTCGATGATGTCATGATTCAGTCATCAAATATCCGTTTATTGCTCTCGTGAGCCAGTGAAATCGTTGCACTTAAACACCCAACGCTCAAATAGATCCTTTAACGTTTAACAATAAGAGGGAGCAACGTTGGTGTTCCAGATAATGTCATGAACTCATTGAAGTGGTGGAGACGTTGGTGTCCAGCACACGAATTCCAAACACTCATTTGAGCCAAAACATGGCATGGACCACATGCAAACACTCATGATATGAAATCGAGTAAATAATGCAAGAAAACGTTCAAAAGTAACTTTGGAAACAGTTTAGGGTCACTCACCTCCACGGCTCAGAAACCATCCATCATATATCATTGCCTTGCCCAAATCCAAACCCTTCAACTCAAACTCAAAACAATCAAATGCTTTCAAAGATCGGACAGCATATCCCCTTAAGTTCCTTACTTTTCCATCCTACAAGCAACATCATTTCATCTCAAATCAACCACATACACATCATAGACTAACAAATACACCTTTCGGCACAATATCCATAACTGAAGCTACACTTATCGGATTGAAACGAATCTTATGGCGTTTCGAAGCCAAGACATAAACCTACATTTATTATGAAGACCTCCAAAGCCAAATCATGCATTTTCAGGGGTCAAAAATGGAAAACTACATGAAAACAGAAATCTGGGCGCGGAACAGGGTTCATGGGCAGTCAAGGGTATTTCAGTCATTTCACATGTTACAGTGCTCGGATCTAGCTGAAATTTTGTAGGAAACTAGTTAACACCATTTGCTACAACTTTCATGTTTTAACCTAAGTCTTATTCTGCCTCTAACATGCTCGAATAAATCCGGTCAGAACAGGGCAGATTCAAAATCCTAACCTGGAATTTCCGCATAAAACCGAAATCTTCCGCAAACAACTTCAACTAACATATACAAGCTTCATTTTACACCATTACCAACCATCATATCATGATTAAACCATGATAATCATATAAAATCAGAAAAATCTCCATAAAATCAGAAATTTAGCTAACTTCACTCTAATCCATAAAATCTTCCATAAAATCACATATCTAACCACCACAAGTCATGAATTCACCATTATTGGAAACAAACAATGAATCTTTACACACCGTACCTTGATAACTCACAAAAGGTAGTAGCTTAGTGGTTCCTTCTCCAAAATAACTCCACCAAGACCTTGGAATCTCCTTAGTAACCAACTTTTATGGAGTGATTTGCAATTCCATCGGTTAAAACTCAAGATTGAAGTAAGAAAGTGGAGTGAAAGATGAAGGTTTTTCTCTCTCTCTTGCTCTCTAAGTTTCAGCCATGAGAAGGAAGAAATGGCTTGATTTTTGGTCAAATTTTGGTTTTAGTAAAGTTAAGGTAAGATGGTCAAAAGTCCAACTTTGAATAAGAAGGTGGCACATGTCACCTTTTGGTTTAAAACTTATCTTTTTGTCTCTCCAATACTAATCCATATACGTAACATCTAATTATCTCTTAGCACCTTGTAAAATAATATCACTTAATACAAAACTCCATCAAATTGTCAAAAATATATTGCATTTACCGCACCAGCGGGTCCCAAGTTCATAATACTCTTCAAAATTAACGTGGAATAACTTGTATCAAGAAAATGATTGGGAAACTATATTTACTTATAAAAATGTATAGAAAATCAAAATATGGAAGAAAGGTACAAAATTATAGACGAGGAAACAAAATAATGTCCAGAAAATATATAAAAATTTTCGGGATCTCACACTCATTCTTTCGGGGCGTCACAAACTCCCCTCCTTAAAACAATGTCGTCCTCGACATTCCATCTTGTACCAATCAAGTCGAGACATCCTGCAAGAATCACTAATATTTCAAACCAAACCCACAGTCCGGCATCCTAAACATCAAGTCTAGGATACACTACAGAGATCGAAAGCCTAAACTCTGATACCACCTGTGACGCCCCAGCTTCTCCCAAGGGCGAACCCTAGGGTTCGGCGCGTCGCCTGCCCAACTCTCGTCGGGATTCACTCACTACAAACCTCAAACAAAATGCAAAATAAATCTCAAATTTTACGTCAAATTCTCCAAGAATTACATATCGTAAGCGAAGCGCCCACGCTTCCGCTGCGCCACTCTGATCCTTGATACCAGCTATTATACAGGAGGAATTCCAAATCTAAACTGTACAAAATATAGGCCATCCAGTCACGTGAATAAGTACTACAAGCACTTCCTTTGCCTCGAGTCCTGTGGAGGGGAATAAAACAGTTTTGGGGTGAGTTAGAAGCTCAGTGAGTAACCAATAAAAGTAGTAAGAAAACATATTTCACAATAATGCATTTCGATGATGTCATGATTCAGTCATCAAATATCCGTTTATTGCTCTCGTGAGCCAGTGAAATCGTTGCACTTAAACACCCAACGCTCAAATAGATCCTTTAATGTTTAACAATAAGAGGGAGCAACGTTGGTGTTCCAGATAATGTCATGAACTCATTGAAGTGGTGGAGACGTTGGTGTCCAGCACACGAATTCCAAACACTCATTTGAGCCAAAACATGGCATGGACCACATGCAAACACTCATGATATGAAATCGAGTAAATAATGCAAGAAAACGTTCAAAAGTAACTTTGGAAACAGTTTAGGGTCACTCACCTCCACGGCTCAGAAACCATCCATCATATATCATTGCCTTGCCCAAATCCAAACCCTTCAACTCAAACTCAAAACAATCAAATGCTTTCAAAGATCGGACAGCATATCCCCTTAAGTTCCTTACTTTTCCATCCTACAAGCAACATCATTTCATCTCAAATCAACCACATACACATCATAGACTAACAAATACACCTTTCGGCACAATATCCATAACTGAAGCTACACTTATCGGATTGAAACGAATCTTATGGCGTTTCGAAGCCAAGACATAAACCTACATTTATTATGAAGACCTCCAAAGCCAAATCATGCATTTTCAGGGGTCAAAAATGGAAAACTACATGAAAACAGAAATCTGGGCGCGGAACAGGGTTCATGGGCAGTCAAGGGTATTTCAGTCATTTCACATGTTACAGTGCTCGGATCTAGCTGAAATTTTGTAGGAAACTAGTTAACACCATTTGCTACAACTTTCATGTTTTAACCTAAGTCTTATTCTGCCTCTAACATGCTCGAATAAATCCGGTCAGAACAGGGCAGATTCAAAATCCTAACCTGGAATTTCCGCATAAAACCGAAATCTTCCGCAAACAACTTCAACTAACATATACAAGCTTCATTTTACACCATTACCAACCATCATATCATGATTAAACCATGATAATCATATAAAATCAGAAAAATCTCCATAAAATCAGAAATTTAGCTAACTTCACTCTAATCCATAAAATCTTCCATAAAATCACATATCTAACCACCACAAGTCATGAATTCACCATTATTGAAAACAAACAATGAATCTTTACACACCGTACCTTGATAACTCACAAAAGGTAGTAGCTTAGTGGTTCCTTCTCCAAAATAACTCCACCAAGACCTTGGAATCTCCTTAGTAACCAACTTTTATGGAGTGATTTGCAATTCCATCGGTTAAAACTCAAGATTGAAGTAAGAAAGTGGAGTGAAAGATGAAGGTTTTTCTCTCTCTCTTGCTCTCTAAGTTTCAGCCATGAGAAGGAAGAAATGGCTTGATTTTTGGTCAAATTTTGGTTTTAGTAAAGTTAAGGTAAGATGGTCAAAAGTCCAACTTTGAATAAGAAGGTGGCACATGTCACCTTTTGGTTTAAAACTTATCTTTTTGTCTCTCCAATACTAATCCATATACGTAACATCTAATTATCTCTTAGCACCTTGTAAAATAATATCACTTAATACAAAACTCCATCAAATTGTCAAAAATATATTGCATTTACCGCACCAGCGGGTCCCAAGTTCATAATACTCTTCAAAATTAACGTGGAATAACTTGTATCAAGAAAATGATTTGGAAACTATATTTACTTATAAAAATGTATAGAAAATCAAAATATGGAAGAAAGGTACAAAATTATAGACGAGGAAACAAAATAATGTCCAGAAAATATATAAAAATTTTCCGGTTCTCACACTCATTCTTTCGGGGCGTCACAAACTCCCCTCCTTAAAACAATGTCGTCCTCGACATTCCATCTTGTACCAATCAAGTCGAGACATCCTGCAAGAATCACTAATATTTCAAACCAAACCCACAGTCCGGCATCCTAAACATCAAGTCTAGGATACACTACAGAGATCGAAAGCCTAAACTCTGATACCACCTGTGACGCCCCAGCTTCTCCCAAGGGCGAACCCTAGGGTTCGGCGCGTCGCCTGCCCAACTCTCGTCGGGATTCACTCACTACAAACCTCAAACAAAATGCAAAATAAATCTCAAATTTTACGTCAAATTCTCCAAGAATTACATATCGTAAGCGAAGCGCCCACGCTTCCGCTGCGCCACTCTGATCCTTGATACCAGCTATTATACAGGAGGAATTCCAAATCTAAACTGTACAAAATATAGGCCATCCAGTCACGTGAATAAGTACTACAAGCACTTCCTTTGCCTCGAGTCCTGTGGAGGGGAATAAAACAGTTTTGGGGTGAGTTAGAAGCTCAGTGAGTAACCAATAAAAGTAGTAAGAAAACATATTTCACAATAATGCATTTCGATGATGTCATGATTCAGTCATCAAATATCCGTTTATTGCTCTCGTGAGCCAGTGAAATCGTTGCACTTAAACACCCAACGCTCAAATAGATCCTTTAACGTTTAACAATAAGAGGGAGCAACGTTGGTGTTCCAGATAATGTCATGAACTCATTGAAGTGGTGGAGACGTTGGTGTCCAGCACACGAATTCCAAACACTCATTTGAGCCAAAACATGGCATGGACCACATGCAAACACTCATGATATGAAATCGAGTAAATAATGCAAGAAAACGTTCAAAAGTAACTTTGGAAACAGTTTAGGGTCACTCACCTCCACGGCTCAGAAACCATCCATCATATATCATTGCCTTGCCCAAATCCAAACCCTTCAACTCAAACTCAAAACAATCAAATGCTTTCAAAGATCGGACAGCATATCCCCTTAAGTTCCTTACTTTTCCATCCTACAAGCAACATCATTTCATCTCAAATCAACCACATACACATCATAGACTATCAAATACACCTTTCGGCACAATATCCATAACTGAAGCTACACTTATCGGATTGAAACGAATCTTATGGCGTTTCGAAGCCAAGACATAAACCTACATTTATTATGAAGACCTCCAAAGCCAAATCATGCATTTTCAGGGGTCAAAAATGGAAAACTACATGAAAACAGAAATCTGGGCGCGGAACAGGGTTCATGGGCAGTCAAGGGTATTTCAGTCATTTCACATGTTACAGTGCTCGGATCTAGCTGAAATTTTGTAGGAAACTAGTTAACACCATTTGCTACAACTTTCATGTTTTAACCTAAGTCTTATTCTGCCTCTAACATGCTCGAATAAATCCGGTCAGAACAGGGCAGATTCAAAATCCTAACCTGGAATTTCCGCATAAAACCGAAATCTTCCGCAAACAACTTCAACTAACATATACAAGCTTCATTTTACACCATTACCAACCATCATATCATGATTAAACCATGATAATCATATAAAATCAGAAAAATCTCCATAAAATCAGAAATTTAGCTAACTTCACTCTAATCCATAAAATCTTCCATAAAATCACATATCTAACCACCACAAGTCATGAATTCACCATTATTGGAAACAAACAATGAATCTTTACACACCGTACCTTGATAACTCACAAAAGGTAGTAGCTTAGTGGTTCCTTCTCCAAAATAACTCCACCAAGACCTTGGAATCTCCTTAGTAACCAACTTTTATGGAGTGATTTGCAATTCCATCGGTTAAAACTCAAGATTGAAGTAAGAAAGTGGAGTGAAAGATGAAGGTTTTTCTCTCTCTCTTGCTCTCTAAGTTTCAGCCATGAGAAGGAAGAAATGGCTTGATTTTTGGTCAAATTTTGGTTTTAGTAAAGTTAAGGTAAGATGGTCAAAAGTCCAACTTTGAATAAGAAGGTGGCACATGTCACCTTTTGGTTTAAAACTTATCTTTTTGTCTCTCCAATACTAATCCATATACGTAACATCTAATTATCTCTTAGCACCTTGTAAAATAATATCACTTAATACAAAACTCCATCAAATTGTCAAAAATATATTGCATTTACCGCACCAGCGGGTCCCAAGTTCATAATACTCTTCAAAATTAACGTGGAATAACTTGTATCAAGAAAATGATTTGGAAACTATATTTACTTATAAAAATGTATAGAAAATCAAAATATGGAAGAAAGGTACAAAATTATAGACGAGGAAACAAAATAATGTCCAGAAAATATATAAAAATTTTCCGGTTCTCACACTCATTCTTTCGGGGCGTCACAAACTCCCCTCCTTAAAACAATGTCGTCCTCGACATTCCATCTTGTACCAATCAAGTCGAGACATCCTGCAAGAATCACTAATATTTCAAACCAAACCCACAGTCCGGCATCCTAAACATCAAGTCTAGGATACACTACAGAGATCGAAAGCCTAAACTCTGATACCACCTGTGACGCCCCAGCTTCTCCCAAGGGCGAACCCTAGGGTTCGGCGCGTCGCCTGCCCAACTCTCGTCGGGATTCACTCACTACAAACCTCAAACAAAATGCAAAATAAATCTCAAATTTTACGTCAAATTCTCCAAGAATTACATATCGTAAGCGAAGCGCCCACGCTTCCGCTGCGCCACTCTGATCCTTGATACCAGCTATTATACAGGAGGAATTCCAAATCTAAACTGTACAAAATATAGGCCATCCAGTCACGTGAATAAGTACTACAAGCACTTCCTTTGCCTCGAGTCCTGTGGAGGGGAATAAAACAGTTTTGGGGTGAGTTAGAAGCTCAGTGAGTAACCAATAAAAGTAGTAAGAAAACATATTTCACAATAATGCATTTCGATGATGTCATGATTCAGTCATCAAATATCCGTTTATTGCTCTCGTGAGCCAGTGAAATCGTTGCACTTAAACACCCAACGCTCAAATAGATCCTTTAACGTTTAACAATAAGAGGGAGCAACGTTGGTGTTCCAGATAATGTCATGAACTCATTGAAGTGGTGGAGACGTTGGTGTCCAGCACACGAATTCCAAACACTCATTTGAGCCAAAACATGGCATGGACCACATGCAAACACTCATGATATGAAATCGAGTAAATAATGCAAGAAAACGTTCAAAAGTAACTTTGGAAACAGTTTAGGGTCACTCACCTCCACGGCTCAGAAACCATCCATCATATATCATTGCCTTGCCCAAATCCAAACCCTTCAACTCAAACTCAAAACAATCAAATGCTTTCAAAGATCGGACAGCATATCCCCTTAAGTTCCTTACTTTTCCATCCTACAAGCAACATCATTTCATCTCAAATCAACCACATACACATCATAGACTAACAAATACACCTTTCGGCACAATATCCATAACTGAAGCTACACTTATCGGATTGAAACGAATCTTATGGCGTTTCGAAGCCAAGACATAAACCTACATTTATTATGAAGACCTCCAAAGCCAAATCATGCATTTTCAGGGGTCAAAAATGGAAAACTACATGAAAACAGAAATCTGGGCGCGGAACAGGGTTCATGGGCAGTCAAGGGTATTTCAGTCATTTCACATGTTACAGTGCTCGGATCTAGCTGAAATTTTGTAGGAAACTAGTTAACACCATTTGCTACAACTTTCATGTTTTAACCTAAGTCTTATTCTGCCTCTAACATGCTCGAATAAATCCGGTCAGAACAGGGCAGATTCAAAATCCTAACCTGGAATTTCCGCATAAAACCGAAATCTTCCGCAAACAACTTCAACTAACATATACAAGCTTCATTTTACACCATTACCAACCATCATATCATGATTAAACCATGATAATCATATAAAATCAGAAAAATCTCCATAAAATCAGAAATTTAGCTAACTTCACTCTAATCCATAAAATCTTCCATAAAATCACATATCTAACCACCACAAGTCATGAATTCACCATTATTGGAAACAAACAATGAATCTTTACACACCGTACCTTGATAACTCACAAAAGGTAGTAGCTTAGTGGTTCCTTCTCCAAAATAACTCCACCAAGACCTTGGAATCTCCTTAGTAACCAACTTTTATGGAGTGATTTGCAATTCCATCGGTTAAAACTCAAGATTGAAGTAAGAAAGTGGAGTGAAAGATGAAGGTTTTTCTCTCTCTCTTGCTCTCTAAGTTTCAGCCATGAGAAGGAAGAAATGGCTTGATTTTTGGTCAAATTTTGGTTTTAGTAAAGTTAAGGTAAGATGGTCAAAAGTCCAACTTTGAATAAGAAGGTGGCACATGTCACCTTTTGGTTTAAAACTTATCTTTTTGTCTCTCCAATACTAATCCATATACGTAACATCTAATTATCTCTTAGCACCTTGTAAAATAATATCACTTAATACAAAACTCCATCAAATTGTCAAAAATATATTGCATTTACCGCACCAGCGGGTCCCAAGTTCATAATACTCTTCAAAATTAACGTGGAATAACTTGTATCAAGAAAATGATTTGGAAACTATATTTACTTATAAAAATGTATAGAAAATCAAAATATGGAAGAAAGGTACAAAATTATAGACGAGGAAACAAAATAATGTCCAGAAAATATATAAAAATTTTCGGGATCTCACACTCATTCTTTCGGGGCGTCACAAACTCCCCTCCTTAAAACAATGTCGTCCTCGACATTCCATCTTGTACCAATCAAGTCGAGACATCCTGCAAGAATCACTAATATTTCAAACCAAACCCACAGTCCGGCATCCTAAACATCAAGTCTAGGATACACTACAGAGATCGAAAGCCTAAACTCTGATACCACCTGTGACGCCCCAGCTTCTCCCAAGGGCGAACCCTAGGGTTCGGCGCGTCGCCTGCCCAACTCTCGTCGGGATTCACTCACTACAAACCTCAAACAAAATGCAAAATAAATCTCAAATTTTACGTCAAATTCTCCAAGAATTACATATCGTAAGCGAAGCGCCCACGCTTCCGCTGCGCCACTCTGATCCTTGATACCAGCTATTATACAGGAGGAATTCCAAATCTAAACTGTACAAAATATAGGCCATCCAGTCACGTGAATAAGTACTACAAGCACTTCCTTTGCCTCGAGTCCTGTGGAGGGGAATAAAACAGTTTTGGGGTGAGTTAGAAGCTCAGTGAGTAACCAATAAAAGTAGTAAGAAAACATATTTCACAATAATGCATTTCGATGATGTCATGATTCAGTCATCAAATATCCGTTTATTGCTCTCGTGAGCCAGTGAAATCGTTGCACTTAAACACCCAACGCTCAAATAGATCCTTTAACGTTTAACAATAAGAGGGAGCAACGTTGGTGTTCCAGATAATGTCATGAACTCATTGAAGTGGTGGAGACGTTGGTGTCCAGCACACGAATTCCAAACACTCATTTGAGCCAAAACATGGCATGGACCACATGCAAACACTCATGATATGAAATCGAGTAAATAATGCAAGAAAACGTTCAAAAGTAACTTTGGAAACAGTTTAGGGTCACTCACCTCCACGGCTCAGAAACCATCCATCATATATCATTGCCTTGCCCAAATCCAAACCCTTCAACTCAAACTCAAAACAATCAAATGCTTTCAAAGATCGGACAGCATATCCCCTTAAGTTCCTTACTTTTCCATCCTACAAGCAACATCATTTCATCTCAAATCAACCACATACACATCATAGACTAACAAATACACCTTTCGGCACAATATCCATAACTGAAGCTACACTTATCGGATTGAAACGAATCTTATGGCGTTTCGAAGCCAAGACATAAACCTACATTTATTATGAAGACCTCCAAAGCCAAATCATGCATTTTCAGGGGTCAAAAATGGAAAACTACATGAAAACAGAAATCTGGGCGCGGAACAGGGTTCATGGGCAGTCAAGGGTATTTCAGTCATTTCACATGTTACAGTGCTCGGATCTAGCTGAAATTTTGTAGGAAACTAGTTAACACCATTTGCTACAACTTTCATGTTTTAACCTAAGTCTTATTCTGCCTCTAACATGCTCGAATAAATCCGGTCAGAACAGGGCAGATTCAAAATCCTAACCTGGAATTTCCGCATAAAACCGAAATCTTCCGCAAACAACTTCAACTAACATATACAAGCTTCATTTTACACCATTACCAACCATCATATCATGATTAAACCATGATAATCATATAAAATCAGAAAAATCTCCATAAAATCAGAAATTTAGCTAACTTCACTCTAATCCATAAAATCTTCCATAAAATCACATATCTAACCACCACAAGTCATGAATTCACCATTATTGGAAACAAACAATGAATCTTTACACACCGTACCTTGATAACTCACAAAAGGTAGTAGCTTAGTGGTTCCTTCTCCAAAATAACTCCACCAAGACCTTGGAATCTCCTTAGTAACCAACTTTTATGGAGTGATTTGCAATTCCATCGGTTAAAACTCAAGATTGAAGTAAGAAAGTGGAGTGAAAGATGAAGGTTTTTCTCTCTCTCTTGCTCTCTAAGTTTCAGCCATGAGAAGGAAGAAATGGCTTGATTTTTGGTCAAATTTTGGTTTTAGTAAAGTTAAGGTAAGATGGTCAAAAGTCCAACTTTGAATAAGAAGGTGGCACATGTCACCTTTTGGTTTAAAACTTATCTTTTTGTCTCTCCAATACTAATCCATATACGTAACATCTAATTATCTCTTAGCACCTTGTAAAATAATATCACTTAATACAAAACTCCATCAAATTGTCAAAAATATATTGCATTTACCGCACCAGCGGGTCCCAAGTTCATAATACTCTTCAAAATTAACGTGGAATAACTTGTATCAAGAAAATGATTTGGAAACTATATTTACTTATAAAAATGTATAGAAAATCAAAATATGGAAGAAAGGTACAAAATTATAGACGAGGAAACAAAATAATGTCCAGAAAATATATAAAAATTTTCCGGTTCTCACACTCATTCTTTCGGGGCGTCACAAACTCCCCTCCTTAAAACAATGTCGTCCTCGACATTCCATCTTGTACCAATCAAGTCGAGACATCCTGCAAGAATCACTAATATTTCAAACCAAACCCACAGTCCGGCATCCTAAACATCAAGTCTAGGATACACTACAGAGATCGAAAGCCTAAACTCTGATACCACCTGTGACGCCCCAGCTTCTCCCAAGGGCGAACCCTAGGGTTCGGCGCGTCGCCTGCCCAACTCTCGTCGGGATTCACTCACTACAAACCTCAAACAAAATGCAAAATAAATCTCAAATTTTACGTCAAATTCTCCAAGAATTACATATCGTAAGCGAAGCGCCCACGCTTCCGCTGCGCCACTCTGATCCTTGATACCAGCTATTATACAGGAGGAATTCCAAATCTAAACTGTACAAAATATAGGCCATCCAGTCACGTGAATAAGTACTACAAGCACTTCCTTTGCCTCGAGTCCTGTGGAGGGGAATAAAACAGTTTTGGGGTGAGTTAGAAGCTCAGTGAGTAACCAATAAAAGTAGTAAGAAAACATATTTCACAATAATGCATTTCGATGATGTCATGATTCAGTCATCAAATATCCGTTTATTGCTCTCGTGAGCCAGTGAAATCGTTGCACTTAAACACCCAACGCTCAAATAGATCCTTTAACGTTTAACAATAAGAGGGAGCAACGTTGGTGTTCCAGATAATGTCATGAACTCATTGAAGTGGTGGAGACGTTGGTGTCCAGCACACGAATTCCAAACACTCATTTGAGCCAAAACATGGCATGGACCACATGCAAACACTCATGATATGAAATCGAGTAAATAATGCAAGAAAACGTTCAAAAGTAACTTTGGAAACAGTTTAGGGTCACTCACCTCCACGGCTCAGAAACCATCCATCATATATCATTGCCTTGCCCAAATCCAAACCCTTCAACTCAAACTCAAAACAATCAAATGCTTTCAAAGATCGGACAGCATATCCCCTTAAGTTCCTTACTTTTCCATCCTACAAGCAACATCATTTCATCTCAAATCAACCACATACACATCATAGACTATCAAATACACCTTTCGGCACAATATCCATAACTGAAGCTACACTTATCGGATTGAAACGAATCTTATGGCGTTTCGAAGCCAAGACATAAACCTACATTTATTATGAAGACCTCCAAAGCCAAATCATGCATTTTCAGGGGTCAAAAATGGAAAACTACATGAAAACAGAAATCTGGGCGCGGAACAGGGTTCATGGGCAGTCAAGGGTATTTCAGTCATTTCACATGTTACAGTGCTCGGATCTAGCTGAAATTTTGTAGGAAACTAGTTAACACCATTTGCTACAACTTTCATGTTTTAACCTAAGTCTTATTCTGCCTCTAACATGCTCGAATAAATCCGGTCAGAACAGGGCAGATTCAAAATCCTAACCTGGAATTTCCGCATAAAACCGAAATCTTCCGCAAACAACTTCAACTAACATATACAAGCTTCATTTTACACCATTACCAACCATCATATCATGATTAAACCATGATAATCATATAAAATCAGAAAAATCTCCATAAAATCAGAAATTTAGCTAACTTCACTCTAATCCATAAAATCTTCCATAAAATCACATATCTAACCACCACAAGTCATGAATTCACCATTATTGGAAACAAACAATGAATCTTTACACACCGTACCTTGATAACTCACAAAAGGTAGTAGCTTAGTGGTTCCTTCTCCAAAATAACTCCACCAAGACCTTGGAATCTCCTTAGTAACCAACTTTTATGGAGTGATTTGCAATTCCATCGGTTAAAACTCAAGATTGAAGTAAGAAAGTGGAGTGAAAGATGAAGGTTTTTCTCTCTCTCTTGCTCTCTAAGTTTCAGCCATGAGAAGGAAGAAATGGCTTGATTTTTGGTCAAATTTTGGTTTTAGTAAAGTTAAGGTAAGATGGTCAAAAGTCCAACTTTGAATAAGAAGGTGGCACATGTCACCTTTTGGTTTAAAACTTATCTTTTTGTCTCTCCAATACTAATCCATATACGTAACATCTAATTATCTCTTAGCACCTTGTAAAATAATATCACTTAATACAAAACTCCATCAAATTGTCAAAAATATATTGCATTTACCGCACCAGCGGGTCCCAAGTTCATAATACTCTTCAAAATTAACGTGGAATAACTTGTATCAAGAAAATGATTTGGAAACTATATTTACTTATAAAAATGTATAGAAAATCAAAATATGGAAGAAAGGTACAAAATTATAGACGAGGAAACAAAATAATGTCCAGAAAATATATAAAAATTTTCCGGTTCTCACACTCATTCTTTCGGGGCGTCACAAACTCCCCTCCTTAAAACAATGTCGTCCTCGACATTCCATCTTGTACCAATCAAGTCGAGACATCCTGCAAGAATCACTAATATTTCAAACCAAACCCACAGTCCGGCATCCTAAACATCAAGTCTAGGATACACTACAGAGATCGAAAGCCTAAACTCTGATACCACCTGTGACGCCCCAGCTTCTCCCAAGGGCGAACCCTAGGGTTCGGCGCGTCGCCTGCCCAACTCTCGTCGGGATTCACTCACTACAAACCTCAAACAAAATGCAAAATAAATCTCAAATTTTACGTCAAATTCTCCAAGAATTACATATCGTAAGCGAAGCGCCCACGCTTCCGCTGCGCCACTCTGATCCTTGATACCAGCTATTATACAGGAGGAATTCCAAATCTAAACTGTACAAAATATAGGCCATCCAGTCACGTGAATAAGTACTACAAGCACTTCCTTTGCCTCGAGTCCTGTGGAGGGGAATAAAACAGTTTTGGGGTGAGTTAGAAGCTCAGTGAGTAACCAATAAAAGTAGTAAGAAAACATATTTCACAATAATGCATTTCGATGATGTCATGATTCAGTCATCAAATATCCGTTTATTGCTCTCGTGAGCCAGTGAAATCGTTGCACTTAAACACCCAACGCTCAAATAGATCCTTTAACGTTTAACAATAAGAGGGAGCAACGTTGGTGTTCCAGATAATGTCATGAACTCATTGAAGTGGTGGAGACGTTGGTGTCCAGCACACGAATTCCAAACACTCATTTGAGCCAAAACATGGCATGGACCACATGCAAACACTCATGATATGAAATCGAGTAAATAATGCAAGAAAACGTTCAAAAGTAACTTTGGAAACAGTTTAGGGTCACTCACCTCCACGGCTCAGAAACCATCCATCATATATCATTGCCTTGCCCAAATCCAAACCCTTCAACTCAAACTCAAAACAATCAAATGCTTTCAAAGATCGGACAGCATATCCCCTTAAGTTCCTTACTTTTCCATCCTACAAGCAACATCATTTCATCTCAAATCAACCACATACACATCATAGACTAACAAATACACCTTTCGGCACAATATCCATAACTGAAGCTACACTTATCGGATTGAAACGAATCTTATGGCGTTTCGAAGCCAAGACATAAACCTACATTTATTATGAAGACCTCCAAAGCCAAATCATGCATTTTCAGGGGTCAAAAATGGAAAACTACATGAAAACAGAAATCTGGGCGCGGAACAGGGTTCATGGGCAGTCAAGGGTATTTCAGTCATTTCACATGTTACAGTGCTCGGATCTAGCTGAAATTTTGTAGGAAACTAGTTAACACCATTTGCTACAACTTTCATGTTTTAACCTAAGTCTTATTCTGCCTCTAACATGCTCGAATAAATCCGGTCAGAACAGGGCAGATTCAAAATCCTAACCTGGAATTTCCGCATAAAACCGAAATCTTCCGCAAACAACTTCAACTAACATATACAAGCTTCATTTTACACCATTACCAACCATCATATCATGATTAAACCATGATAATCATATAAAATCAGAAAAATCTCCATAAAATCAGAAATTTAGCTAACTTCACTCTAATCCATAAAATCTTCCATAAAATCACATATCTAACCACCACAAGTCATGAATTCACCATTATTGGAAACAAACAATGAATCTTTACACACCGTACCTTGATAACTCACAAAAGGTAGTAGCTTAGTGGTTCCTTCTCCAAAATAACTCCACCAAGACCTTGGAATCTCCTTAGTAACCAACTTTTATGGAGTGATTTGCAATTCCATCGGTTAAAACTCAAGATTGAAGTAAGAAAGTGGAGTGAAAGATGAAGGTTTTTCTCTCTCTCTTGCTCTCTAAGTTTCAGCCATGAGAAGGAAGAAATGGCTTGATTTTTGGTCAAATTTTGGTTTTAGTAAAGTTAAGGTAAGATGGTCAAAAGTCCAACTTTGAATAAGAAGGTGGCACATGTCACCTTTTGGTTTAAAACTTATCTTTTTGTCTCTCCAATACTAATCCATATACGTAACATCTAATTATCTCTTAGCACCTTGTAAAATAATATCACTTAATACAAAACTCCATCAAATTGTCAAAAATATATTGCATTTACCGCACCAGCGGGTCCCAAGTTCATAATACTCTTCAAAATTAACGTGGAATAACTTGTATCAAGAAAATGATTTGGAAACTATATTTACTTATAAAAATGTATAGAAAATCAAAATATGGAAGAAAGGTACAAAATTATAGACGAGGAAACAAAATAATGTCCAGAAAATATATAAAAATTTTCCGGTTCTCACACTCATTCTTTCGGGGCGTCACAAACTCCCCTCCTTAAAACAATGTCGTCCTCGACATTCCATCTTGTACCAATCAAGTCGAGACATCCTGCAAGAATCACTAATATTTCAAACCAAACCCACAGTCCGGCATCCTAAACATCAAGTCTAGGATACACTACAGAGATCGAAAGCCTAAACTCTGATACCACCTGTGACGCCCCAGCTTCTCCCAAGGGCGAACCCTAGGGTTCGGCGCGTCGCCTGCCCAACTCTCGTCGGGATTCACTCACTACAAACCTCAAACAAAATGCAAAATAAATCTCAAATTTTACGTCAAATTCTCCAAGAATTACATATCGTAAGCGAAGCGCCCACGCTTCCGCTGCGCCACTCTGATCCTTGATACCAGCTATTATACAGGAGGAATTCCAAATCTAAACTGTACAAAATATAGGCCATCCAGTCACGTGAATAAGTACTACAAGCACTTCCTTTGCCTCGAGTCCTGTGGAGGGGAATAAAACAGTTTTGGGGTGAGTTAGAAGCTCAGTGAGTAACCAATAAAAGTAGTAAGAAAACATATTTCACAATAATGCATTTCGATGATGTCATGATTCAGTCATCAAATATCCGTTTATTGCTCTCGTGAGCCAGTGAAATCGTTGCACTTAAACACCCAACGCTCAAATAGATCCTTTAACGTTTAACAATAAGAGGGAGCAACGTTGGTGTTCCAGATAATGTCATGAACTCATTGAAGTGGTGGAGACGTTGGTGTCCAGCACACGAATTCCAAACACTCATTTGAGCCAAAACATGGCATGGACCACATGCAAACACTCATGATATGAAATCGAGTAAATAATGCAAGAAAACGTTCAAAAGTAACTTTGGAAACAGTTTAGGGTCACTCACCTCCACGGCTCAGAAACCATCCATCATATATCATTGCCTTGCCCAAATCCAAACCCTTCAACTCAAACTCAAAACAATCAAATGCTTTCAAAGATCGGACAGCATATCCCCTTAAGTTCCTTACTTTTCCATCCTACAAGCAACATCATTTCATCTCAAATCAACCACATACACATCATAGACTAACAAATACACCTTTCGGCACAATATCCATAACTGAAGCTACACTTATCGGATTGAAACGAATCTTATGGCGTTTCGAAGCCAAGACATAAACCTACATTTATTATGAAGACCTCCAAAGCCAAATCATGCATTTTCAGGGGTCAAAAATGGAAAACTACATGAAAACAGAAATCTGGGCGCGGAACAGGGTTCATGGGCAGTCAAGGGTATTTCAGTCATTTCACATGTTACAGTGCTCGGATCTAGCTGAAATTTTGTAGGAAACTAGTTAACACCATTTGCTACAACTTTCATGTTTTAACCTAAGTCTTATTCTGCCTCTAACATGCTCGAATAAATCCGGTCAGAACAGGGCAGATTCAAAATCCTAACCTGGAATTTCCGCATAAAACCGAAATCTTCCGCAAACAACTTCAACTAACATATACAAGCTTCATTTTACACCATTACCAACCATCATATCATGATTAAACCATGATAATCATATAAAATCAGAAAAATCTCCATAAAATCAGAAATTTAGCTAACTTCACTCTAATCCATAAAATCTTCCATAAAATCACATATCTAACCACCACAAGTCATGAATTCACCATTATTGGAAACAAACAATGAATCTTTACACACCGTACCTTGATAACTCACAAAAGGTAGTAGCTTAGTGGTTCCTTCTCCAAAATAACTCCACCAAGACCTTGGAATCTCCTTAGTAACCAACTTTTATGGAGTGATTTGCAATTCCATCGGTTAAAACTCAAGATTGAAGTAAGAAAGTGGAGTGAAAGATGAAGGTTTTTCTCTCTCTCTTGCTCTCTAAGTTTCAGCCATGAGAAGGAAGAAATGGCTTGATTTTTGGTCAAATTTTGGTTTTAGTAAAGTTAAGGTAAGATGGTCAAAAGTCCAACTTTGAATAAGAAGGTGGCACATGTCACCTTTTGGTTTAAAACTTATCTTTTTGTCTCTCCAATACTAATCCATATACGTAACATCTAATTACCTCTTAGCACCTTGTAAAATAATATCACTTAATACAAAACTCCATCAAATTGTCAAAAATATATTGCATTTACCGCACCAGCGGGTCCCAAGTTCATAATACTCTTCAAAATTAACGTGGAATAACTTGTATCAAGAAAATGATTTGGAAACTATATTTACTTATAAAAATGTATAGAAAATCAAAATATGGAAGAAAGGTACAAAATTATAGACGATGAAACAAAATAATGTCCAGAAAATATATAAAAATTTTCGGGATCTCACACTCATTCTTTCGGGGCGTCACAAACTCCCCTCCTTAAAACAATGTCGTCCTCGACATTCCATCTTGTACCAATCAAGTCGAGACATCCTGCAAGAATCACTAATATTTCAAACCAAACCCACAGTCCGGCATCCTAAACATCAAGTCTAGGATACACTACAGAGATCGAAAGCCTAAACTCTGATACCACCTGTGACGCCCCAGCTTCTCCCAAGGGCGAACCCTAGGGTTCGGCGCGTCGCCTGCCCAACTCTCGTCGGGATTCACTCACTACAAACCTCAAACAAAATGCAAAATAAATCTCAAATTTTACGTCAAATTCTCCAAGAATTACATATCGTAAGCGAAGCGCCCACGCTTCCGCTGCGCCACTCTGATCCTTGATACCAGCTATTATACAGGAGGAATTCCAAATCTAAACTGTACAAAATATAGGCCATCCAGTCACGTGAATAAGTACTACAAGCACTTCCTTTGCCTCGAGTCCTGTGGAGGGGAATAAAACAGTTTTGGGGTGAGTTAGAAGCTCAGTGAGTAACCAATAAAAGTAGTAAGAAAACATATTTCACAATAATGCATTTCGATGATGTCATGATTCAGTCATCAAATATCCGTTTATTGCTCTCGTGAGCCAGTGAAATCGTTGCACTTAAACACCCAACGCTCAAATAGATCCTTTAACGTTTAACAATAAGAGGGAGCAACGTTGGTGTTCCAGATAATGTCATGAACTCATTGAAGTGGTGGAGACGTTGGTGTCCAGCACACGAATTCCAAACACTCATTTGAGCCAAAACATGGCATGGACCACATGCAAACACTCATGATATGAAATCGAGTAAATAATGCAAGAAAACGTTCAAAAGTAACTTTGGAAACAGTTTAGGGTCACTCACCTCCACGGCTCAGAAACCATCCATCATATATCATTGCCTTGCCCAAATCCAAACCCTTCAACTCAAACTCAAAACAATCAAATGCTTTCAAAGATCGGACAGCATATCCCCTTAAGTTCCTTACTTTTCCATCCTACAAGCAACATCATTTCATCTCAAATCAACCACATACACATCATAGACTAACAAATACACCTTTCGGCACAATATCCATAACTGAAGCTACACTTATCGGATTGAAACGAATCTTATGGCGTTTCGAAGCCAAGACATAAACCTACATTTATTATGAAGACCTCCAAAGCCAAATCATGCATTTTCAGGGGTCAAAAATGGAAAACTACATGAAAACAGAAATCTGGGCGCGGAACAGGGTTCATGGGCAGTCAAGGGTATTTCAGTCATTTCACATGTTACAGTGCTCGGATCTAGCTGAAATTTTGTAGGAAACTAGTTAACACCATTTGCTACAACTTTCATGTTTTAACCTAAGTCTTATTCTGCCTCTAACATGCTCGAATAAATCCGGTCAGAACAGGGCAGATTCAAAATCCTAACCTGGAATTTCCGCATAAAACCGAAATCTTCCGCAAACAACTTCAACTAACATATACAAGATTCATTTTACACCATTACCAACCATCATATCATGATTAAACCATGATAATCATATAAAATCAGAAAAATCTCCATAAAATCAGAAATTTAGCTAACTTCACTCTAATCCATAAAATCTTCCATAAAATCACATATCTAACCACCACAAGTCATGAATTCACCATTATTGGAAACAAACAATGAATCTTTACACACCGTACCTTGATAACTCACAAAAGGTAGTAGCTTAGTGGTTCCTTCTCCAAAATAACTCCACCAAGACCTTGGAATCTCCTTAGTAACCAACTTTTATGGAGTGATTTGCAATTCCATCGGTTAAAACTCAAGATTGAAGTAAGAAAGTGGAGTGAAAGATGAAGGTTTTTCTCTCTCTCTTGCTCTCTAAGTTTCAGCCATGAGAAGGAAGAAATGGCTTGATTTTTGGTCAAATTTTGGTTTTAGTAAAGTTAAGGTAAGATGGTCAAAAGTCCAACTTTGAATAAGAAGGTGGCACATGTCACCTTTTGGTTTAAAACTTATCTTTTTGTCTCTCCAATACTAATCCATATACGTAACATCTAATTACCTCTTAGCACCTTGTAAAATAATATCACTTAATACAAAACTCCATCAAATTGTCAAAAATATATTGCATTTACCGCACCAGCGGGTCCCAAGTTCATAATACTCTTCAAAATTAACGTGGAATAACTTGTATCAAGAAAATGATTTGGAAACTATATTTACTTATAAAAATGTATAGAAAATCAAAATATGGAAGAAAGGTACAAAATTATAGACGATGAAACAAAATAATGTCCAGAAAATATATAAAAATTTTCCGGTTCTCACACTCATTCTTTCGGGGCGTCACAAACTCCCCTCCTTAAAACAATGTCGTCCTCGACATTCCATCTTGTACCAATCAAGTCGAGACATCCTGCAAGAATCACTAATATTTCAAACCAAACCCACAGTCCGGCATCCTAAACATCAAGTCTAGGATACACTACAGAGATCGAAAGCCTAAACTCTGATACCACCTGTGACGCCCCAGCTTCTCCCAAGGGCGAACCCTAGGGTTCGGCGCGTCGCCTGCCCAACTCTCGTCGGGATTCACTCACTACAAACCTCAAACAAAATGCAAAATAAATCTCAAATTTTACGTCAAATTCTCCAAGAATTACATATCGTAAGCGAAGCGCCCACGCTTCCGCTGCGCCACTCTGATCCTTGATACCAGCTATTATACAGGAGGAATTCCAAATCTAAACTGTACAAAATATAGGCCATCCAGTCACGTGAATAAGTACTACAAGCACTTCCTTTGCCTCGAGTCCTGTGGAGGGGAATAAAACAGTTTTGGGGTGAGTTAGAAGCTCAGTGAGTAACCAATAAAAGTAGTAAGAAAACATATTTCACAATAATGCATTTCGATGATGTCATGATTCAGTCATCAAATATCCGTTTATTGCTCTCGTGAGCCAGTGAAATCGTTGCACTTAAACACCCAACGCTCAAATAGATCCTTTAACGTTTAACAATAAGAGGGAGCAACGTTGGTGTTCCAGATAATGTCATGAACTCATTGAAGTGGTGGAGACGTTGGTGTCCAGCACACGAATTCCAAACACTCATTTGAGCCAAAACATGGCATGGACCACATGCAAACACTCATGATATGAAATCGAGTAAATAATGCAAGAAAACGTTCAAAAGTAACTTTGGAAACAGTTTAGGGTCACTCACCTCCACGGCTCAGAAACCATCCATCATATATCATTGCCTTGCCCAAATCCAAACCCTTCAACTCAAACTCAAAACAATCAAATGCTTTCAAAGATCGGACAGCATATCCCCTTAAGTTCCTTACTTTTCCATCCTACAAGCAACATCATTTCATCTCAAATCAACCACATACACATCATAGACTAACAAATACACCTTTCGGCACAATATCCATAACTGAAGCTACACTTATCGGATTGAAACGAATCTTATGGCGTTTCGAAGCCAAGACATAAACCTACATTTATTATGAAGACCTCCAAAGCCAAATCATGCATTTTCAGGGGTCAAAAATGGAAAACTACATGAAAACAGAAATCTGGGCGCGGAACAGGGTTCATGGGCAGTCAAGGGTATTTCAGTCATTTCACATGTTACAGTGCTCGGATCTAGCTGAAATTTTGTAGGAAACTAGTTAACACCATTTGCTACAACTTTCATGTTTTAACCTAAGTCTTATTCTGCCTCTAACATGCTCGAATAAATCCGGTCAGAACAGGGCAGATTCAAAATCCTAACCTGGAATTTCCGCATAAAACCGAAATCTTCCGCAAACAACTTCAACTAACATATACAAGATTCATTTTACACCATTACCAACCATCATATCATGATTAAACCATGATAATCATATAAAATCAGAAAAATCTCCATAAAATCAGAAATTTAGCTAACTTCACTCTAATCCATAAAATCTTCCATAAAATCACATATCTAACCACCACAAGTCATGAATTCACCATTATTGGAAACAAACAATGAATCTTTACACACCGTACCTTGATAACTCACAAAAGGTAGTAGCTTAGTGGTTCCTTCTCCAAAATAACTCCACCAAGACCTTGGAATCTCCTTAGTAACCAACTTTTATGGAGTGATTTGCAATTCCATCGGTTAAAACTCAAGATTGAAGTAAGAAAGTGGAGTGAAAGATGAAGGTTTTTCTCTCTCTCTTGCTCTCTAAGTTTCAGCCATGAGAAGGAAGAAATGGCTTGATTTTTGGTCAAATTTTGGTTTTAGTAAAGTTAAGGTAAGATGGTCAAAAGTCCAACTTTGAATAAGAAGGTGGCACATGTCACCTTTTGGTTTAAAACTTATCTTTTTGTCTCTCCAATACTAATCCATATACGTAACATCTAATTACCTCTTAGCACCTTGTAAAATAATATCACTTAATACAAAACTCCATCAAATTGTCAAAAATATATTGCATTTACCGCACCAGCGGGTCCCAAGTTCATAATACTCTTCAAAATTAACGTGGAATAACTTGTATCAAGAAAATGATTTGGAAACTATATTTACTTATAAAAATGTATAGAAAATCAAAATATGGAAGAAAGGTACAAAATTATAGACGATGAAACAAAATAATGTCCAGAAAATATATAAAAATTTTCCGGTTCTCACACTCATTCTTTCGGGGCGTCACAAACTCCCCTCCTTAAAACAATGTCGTCCTCGACATTCCATCTTGTACCAATCAAGTCGAGACATCCTGCAAGAATCACTAATATTTCAAACCAAACCCACAGTCCGGCATCCTAAACATCAAGTCTAGGATACACTACAGAGATCGAAAGCCTAAACTCTGATACCACCTGTGACGCCCCAGCTTCTCCCAAGGGCGAACCCTAGGGTTCGGCGCGTCGCCTGCCCAACTCTCGTCGGGATTCACTCACTACAAACCTCAAACAAAATGCAAAATAAATCTCAAATTTTACGTCAAATTCTCCAAGAATTACATATCGTAAGCGAAGCGCCCACGCTTCCGCTGCGCCACTCTGATCCTTGATACCAGCTATTATACAGGAGGAATTCCAAATCTAAACTGTACAAAATATAGGCCATCCAGTCACGTGAATAAGTACTACAAGCACTTCCTTTGCCTCGAGTCCTGTGGAGGGGAATAAAACAGTTTTGGGGTGAGTTAGAAGCTCAGTGAGTAACCAATAAAAGTAGTAAGAAAACATATTTCACAATAATGCATTTCGATGATGTCATGATTCAGTCATCAAATATCCGTTTATTGCTCTCGTGAGCCAGTGAAATCGTTGCACTTAAACACCCAACGCTCAAATAGATCCTTTAACGTTTAACAATAAGAGGGAGCAACGTTGGTGTTCCAGATAATGTCATGAACTCATTGAAGTGGTGGAGACGTTGGTGTCCAGCACACGAATTCCAAACACTCATTTGAGCCAAAACATGGCATGGACCACATGCAAACACTCATGATATGAAATCGAGTAAATAATGCAAGAAAACGTTCAAAAGTAACTTTGGAAACAGTTTAGGGTCACTCACCTCCACGGCTCAGAAACCATCCATCATATATCATTGCCTTGCCCAAATCCAAACCCTTCAACTCAAACTCAAAACAATCAAATGCTTTCAAAGATCGGACAGCATATCCCCTTAAGTTCCTTACTTTTCCATCCTACAAGCAACATCATTTCATCTCAAATCAACCACATACACATCATAGACTAACAAATACACCTTTCGGCACAATATCCATAACTGAAGCTACACTTATCGGATTGAAACGAATCTTATGGCGTTTCGAAGCCAAGACATAAACCTACATTTATTATGAAGACCTCCAAAGCCAAATCATGCATTTTCAGGGGTCAAAAATGGAAAACTACATGAAAACAGAAATCTGGGCGCGGAACAGGGTTCATGGGCAGTCAAGGGTATTTCAGTCATTTCACATGTTACAGTGCTCGGATCTAGCTGAAATTTTGTAGGAAACTAGTTAACACCATTTGCTACAACTTTCATGTTTTAACCTAAGTCTTATTCTGCCTCTAACATGCTCGAATAAATCCGGTCAGAACAGGGCAGATTCAAAATCCTAACCTGGAATTTCCGCATAAAACCGAAATCTTCCGCAAACAACTTCAACTAACATATACAAGCTTCATTTTACACCATTACCAACCATCATATCATGATTAAACCATGATAATCATATAAAATCAGAAAAATCTCCATAAAATCAGAAATTTAGCTAACTTCACTCTAATCCATAAAATCTTCCATAAAATCACATATCTAACCACCACAAGTCATGAATTCACCATTATTGGAAACAAACAATGAATCTTTACACACCGTACCTTGATAACTCACAAAAGGTAGTAGCTTAGTGGTTCCTTCTCCAAAATAACTCCACCAAGACCTTGGAATCTCCTTAGTAACCAACTTTTATGGAGTGATTTGCAATTCCATCGGTTAAAACTCAAGATTGAAGTAAGAAAGTGGAGTGAAAGATGAAGGTTTTTCTCTCTCTCTTGCTCTCTAAGTTTCAGCCATGAGAAGGAAGAAATGGCTTGATTTTTGGTCAAATTTTGGTTTTAGTAAAGTTAAGGTAAGATGGTCAAAAGTCCAACTTTGAATAAGAAGGTGGCACATGTCACCTTTTGGTTTAAAACTTATCTTTTTGTCTCTCCAATACTAATCCATATACGTAACATCTAATTACCTCTTAGCACCTTGTAAAATAATATCACTTAATACAAAACTCCATCAAATTGTCAAAAATATATTGCATTTACCGCACCAGCGGGTCCCAAGTTCATAATACTCTTCAAAATTAACGTGGAATAACTTGTATCAAGAAAATGATTTGGAAACTATATTTACTTATAAAAATGTATAGAAAATCAAAATATGGAAGAAAGGTACAAAATTATAGACGATGAAACAAAATAATGTCCAGAAAATATATAAAAATTTTCCGGTTCTCACACTCATTCTTTCGGGGCGTCACAAACTCCCCTCCTTAAAACAATGTCGTCCTCGACATTCCATCTTGTACCAATCAAGTCGAGACATCCTGCAAGAATCACTAATATTTCAAACCAAACCCACAGTCCGGCATCCTAAACATCAAGTCTAGGATACACTACAGAGATCGAAAGCCTAAACTCTGATACCACCTGTGACGCCCCAGCTTCTCCCAAGGGCGAACCCTAGGGTTCGGCGCGTCGCCTGCCCAACTCTCGTCGGGATTCACTCACTACAAACCTCAAACAAAATGCAAAATAAATCTCAAATTTTACGTCAAATTCTCCAAGAATTACATATCGTAAGCGAAGCGCCCACGCTTCCGCTGCGCCACTCTGATCCTTGATACCAGCTATTATACAGGAGGAATTCCAAATCTAAACTGTACAAAATATAGGCCATCCAGTCACGTGAATAAGTACTACAAGCACTTCCTTTGCCTCGAGTCCTGTGGAGGGGAATAAAACAGTTTTGGGGTGAGTTAGAAGCTCAGTGAGTAACCAATAAAAGTAGTAAGAAAACATATTTCACAATAATGCATTTCGATGATGTCATGATTCAGTCATCAAATATCCGTTTATTGCTCTCGTGAGCCAGTGAAATCGTTGCACTTAAACACCCAACGCTCAAATAGATCCTTTAACGTTTAACAATAAGAGGGAGCAACGTTGGTGTTCCAGATAATGTCATGAACTCATTGAAGTGGTGGAGACGTTGGTGTCCAGCACACGAATTCCAAACACTCATTTGAGCCAAAACATGGCATGGACCACATGCAAACACTCATGATATGAAATCGAGTAAATAATGCAAGAAAACGTTCAAAAGTAACTTTGGAAACAGTTTAGGGTCACTCACCTCCACGGCTCAGAAACCATCCATCATATATCATTGCCTTGCCCAAATCCAAACCCTTCAACTCAAACTCAAAACAATCAAATGCTTTCAAAGATCGGACAGCATATCCCCTTAAGTTCCTTACTTTTCCATCCTACAAGCAACATCATTTCATCTCAAATCAACCACATACACATCATAGACTAACAAATACACCTTTCGGCACAATATCCATAACTGAAGCTACACTTATCGGATTGAAACGAATCTTATGGCGTTTCGAAGCCAAGACATAAACCTACATTTATTATGAAGACCTCCAAAGCCAAATCATGCATTTTCAGGGGTCAAAAATGGAAAACTACATGAAAACAGAAATCTGGGCGCGGAACAGGGTTCATGGGCAGTCAAGGGTATTTCAGTCATTTCACATGTTACAGTGCTCGGATCTAGCTGAAATTTTGTAGGAAACTAGTTAACACCATTTGCTACAACTTTCATGTTTTAACCTAAGTCTTATTCTGCCTCTAACATGCTCGAATAAATCCGGTCAGAACAGGGCAGATTCAAAATCCTAACCTGGAATTTCCGCATAAAACCGAAATCTTCCGCAAACAACTTCAACTAACATATACAAGCTTCATTTTACACCATTACCAACCATCATATCATGATTAAACCATGATAATCATATAAAATCAGAAAAATCTCCATAAAATCAGAAATTTAGCTAACTTCACTCTAATCCATAAAATCTTCCATAAAATCACATATCTAACCACCACAAGTCATGAATTCACCATTATTGGAAACAAACAATGAATCTTTACACACCGTACCTTGATAACTCACAAAAGGTAGTAGCTTAGTGGTTCCTTCTCCAAAATAACTCCACCAAGACCTTGGAATCTCCTTAGTAACCAACTTTTATGGAGTGATTTGCAATTCCATCGGTTAAAACTCAAGATTGAAGTAAGAAAGTGGAGTGAAAGATGAAGGTTTTTCTCTCTCTCTTGCTCTCTAAGTTTCAGCCATGAGAAGGAAGAAATGGCTTGATTTTTGGTCAAATTTTGGTTTTAGTAAAGTTAAGGTAAGATGGTCAAAAGTCCAACTTTGAATAAGAAGGTGGCACATGTCACCTTTTGGTTTAAAACTTATCTTTTTGTCTCTCCAATACTAATCCATATACGTAACATCTAATTACCTCTTAGCACCTTGTAAAATAATATCACTTAATACAAAACTCCATCAAATTGTCAAAAATATATTGCATTTACCGCACCAGCGGGTCCCAAGTTCATAATACTCTTCAAAATTAACGTGGAATAACTTGTATCAAGAAAATGATTTGGAAACTATATTTACTTATAAAAATGTATAGAAAATCAAAATATGGAAGAAAGGTACAAAATTATAGACGATGAAACAAAATAATGTCCAGAAAATATATAAAAATTTTCCGGTTCTCACACTCATTCTTTCGGGGCGTCACAAACTCCCCTCCTTAAAACAATGTCGTCCTCGACATTCCATCTTGTACCAATCAAGTCGAGACATCCTGCAAGAATCACTAATATTTCAAACCAAACCCACAGTCCGGCATCCTAAACATCAAGTCTAGGATACACTACAGAGATCGAAAGCCTAAACTCTGATACCACCTGTGACGCCCCAGCTTCTCCCAAGGGCGAACCCTAGGGTTCGGCGCGTCGCCTGCCCAACTCTCGTCGGGATTCACTCACTACAAACCTCAAACAAAATGCAAAATAAATCTCAAATTTTACGTCAAATTCTCCAAGAATTACATATCGTAAGCGAAGCGCCCACGCTTCCGCTGCGCCACTCTGATCCTTGATACCAGCTATTATACAGGAGGAATTCCAAATCTAAACTGTACAAAATATAGGCCATCCAGTCACGTGAATAAGTACTACAAGCACTTCCTTTGCCTCGAGTCCTGTGGAGGGGAATAAAACAGTTTTGGGGTGAGTTAGAAGCTCAGTGAGTAACCAATAAAAGTAGTAAGAAAACATATTTCACAATAATGCATTTCGATGATGTCATGATTCAGTCATCAAATATCCGTTTATTGCTCTCGTGAGCCAGTGAAATCGTTGCACTTAAACACCCAACGCTCAAATAGATCCTTTAACGTTTAACAATAAGAGGGAGCAACGTTGGTGTTCCAGATAATGTCATGAACTCATTGAAGTGGTGGAGACGTTGGTGTCCAGCACACGAATTCCAAACACTCATTTGAGCCAAAACATGGCATGGACCACATGCAAACACTCATGATATGAAATCGAGTAAATAATGCAAGAAAACGTTCAAAAGTAACTTTGGAAACAGTTTAGGGTCACTCACCTCCACGGCTCAGAAACCATCCATCATATATCATTGCCTTGCCCAAATCCAAACCCTTCAACTCAAACTCAAAACAATCAAATGCTTTCAAAGATCGGACAGCATATCCCCTTAAGTTCCTTACTTTTCCATCCTACAAGCAACATCATTTCATCTCAAATCAACCACATACACATCATAGACTAACAAATACACCTTTCGGCACAATATCCATAACTGAAGCTACACTTATCGGATTGAAACGAATCTTATGGCGTTTCGAAGCCAAGACATAAACCTACATTTATTATGAAGACCTCCAAAGCCAAATCATGCATTTTCAGGGGTCAAAAATGGAAAACTACATGAAAACAGAAATCTGGGCGCGGAACAGGGTTCATGGGCAGTCAAGGGTATTTCAGTCATTTCACATGTTACAGTGCTCGGATCTAGCTGAAATTTTGTAGGAAACTAGTTAACACCATTTGCTACAACTTTCATGTTTTAACCTAAGTCTTATTCTGCCTCTAACATGCTCGAATAAATCCGGTCAGAACAGGGCAGATTCAAAATCCTAACCTGGAATTTCCGCATAAAACCGAAATCTTCCGCAAACAACTTCAACTAACATATACAAGCTTCATTTTACACCATTACCAACCATCATATCATGATTAAACCATGATAATCATATAAAATCAGAAAAATCTCCATAAAATCAGAAATTTAGCTAACTTCACTCTAATCCATAAAATCTTCCATAAAATCACATATCTAACCACCACAAGTCATGAATTCACCATTATTGGAAACAAACAATGAATCTTTACACACCGTACCTTGATAACTCACAAAAGGTAGTAGCTTAGTGGTTCCTTCTCCAAAATAACTCCACCAAGACCTTGGAATCTCCTTAGTAACCAACTTTTATGGAGTGATTTGCAATTCCATCGGTTAAAACTCAAGATTGAAGTAAGAAAGTGGAGTGAAAGATGAAGGTTTTTCTCTCTCTCTTGCTCTCTAAGTTTCAGCCATGAGAAGGAAGAAATGGCTTGATTTTTGGTCAAATTTTGGTTTTAGTAAAGTTAAGGTAAGATGGTCAAAAGTCCAACTTTGAATAAGAAGGTGGCACATGTCACCTTTTGGTTTAAAACTTATCTTTTTGTCTCTCCAATACTAATCCATATACGTAACATCTAATTACCTCTTAGCACCTTGTAAAATAATATCACTTAATACAAAACTCCATCAAATTGTCAAAAATATATTGCATTTACCGCACCAGCGGGTCCCAAGTTCATAATACTCTTCAAAATTAACGTGGAATAACTTGTATCAAGAAAATGATTTGGAAACTATATTTACTTATAAAAATGTATAGAAAATCAAAATATGGAAGAAAGGTACAAAATTATAGACGATGAAACAAAATAATGTCCAGAAAATATATAAAAATTTTCCGGTTCTCACACTCATTCTTTCGGGGCGTCACAAACTCCCCTCCTTAAAACAATGTCGTCCTCGACATTCCATCTTGTACCAATCAAGTCGAGACATCCTGCAAGAATCACTAATATTTCAAACCAAACCCACAGTCCGGCATCCTAAACATCAAGTCTAGGATACACTACAGAGATCGAAAGCCTAAACTCTGATACCACCTGTGACGCCCCAGCTTCTCCCAAGGGCGAACCCTAGGGTTCGGCGCGTCGCCTGCCCAACTCTCGTCGGGATTCACTCACTACAAACCTCAAACAAAATGCAAAATAAATCTCAAATTTTACGTCAAATTCTCCAAGAATTACATATCGTAAGCGAAGCGCCCACGCTTCCGCTGCGCCACTCTGATCCTTGATACCAGCTATTATACAGGAGGAATTCCAAATCTAAACTGTACAAAATATAGGCCATCCAGTCACGTGAATAAGTACTACAAGCACTTCCTTTGCCTCGAGTCCTGTGGAGGGGAATAAAACAGTTTTGGGGTGAGTTAGAAGCTCAGTGAGTAACCAATAAAAGTAGTAAGAAAACATATTTCACAATAATGCATTTCGATGATGTCATGATTCAGTCATCAAATATCCGTTTATTGCTCTCGTGAGCCAGTGAAATCGTTGCACTTAAACACCCAACGCTCAAATAGATCCTTTAACGTTTAACAATAAGAGGGAGCAACGTTGGTGTTCCAGATAATGTCATGAACTCATTGAAGTGGTGGAGACGTTGGTGTCCAGCACACGAATTCCAAACACTCATTTGAGCCAAAACATGGCATGGACCACATGCAAACACTCATGATATGAAATCGAGTAAATAATGCAAGAAAACGTTCAAAAGTAACTTTGGAAACAGTTTAGGGTCACTCACCTCCACGGCTCAGAAACCATCCATCATATATCATTGCCTTGCCCAAATCCAAACCCTTCAACTCAAACTCAAAACAATCAAATGCTTTCAAAGATCGGACAGCATATCCCCTTAAGTTCCTTACTTTTCCATCCTACAAGCAACATCATTTCATCTCAAATCAACCACATACACATCATAGACTAACAAATACACCTTTCGGCACAATATCCATAACTGAAGCTACACTTATCGGATTGAAACGAATCTTATGGCGTTTCGAAGCCAAGACATAAACCTACATTTATTATGAAGACCTCCAAAGCCAAATCATGCATTTTCAGGGGTCAAAAATGGAAAACTACATGAAAACAGAAATCTGGGCGCGGAACAGGGTTCATGGGCAGTCAAGGGTATTTCAGTCATTTCACATGTTACAGTGCTCGGATCTAGCTGAAATTTTGTAGGAAACTAGTTAACACCATTTGCTACAACTTTCATGTTTTAACCTAAGTCTTATTCTGCCTCTAACATGCTCGAATAAATCCGGTCAGAACAGGGCAGATTCAAAATCCTAACCTGGAATTTCCGCATAAAACCGAAATCTTCCGCAAACAACTTCAACTAACATATACAAGCTTCATTTTACACCATTACCAACCATCATATCATGATTAAACCATGATAATCATATAAAATCAGAAAAATCTCCATAAAATCAGAAATTTAGCTAACTTCACTCTAATCCATAAAATCTTCCATAAAATCACATATCTAACCACCACAAGTCATGAATTCACCATTATTGGAAACAAACAATGAATCTTTACACACCGTACCTTGATAACTCACAAAAGGTAGTAGCTTAGTGGTTCCTTCTCCAAAATAACTCCACCAAGACCTTGGAATCTCCTTAGTAACCAACTTTTATGGAGTGATTTGCAATTCCATCGGTTAAAACTCAAGATTGAAGTAAGAAAGTGGAGTGAAAGATGAAGGTTTTTCTCTCTCTCTTGCTCTCTAAGTTTCAGCCATGAGAAGGAAGAAATGGCTTGATTTTTGGTCAAATTTTGGTTTTAGTAAAGTTAAGGTAAGATGGTCAAAAGTCCAACTTTGAATAAGAAGGTGGCACATGTCACCTTTTGGTTTAAAACTTATCTTTTTGTCTCTCCAATACTAATCCATATACGTAACATCTAATTACCTCTTAGCACCTTGTAAAATAATATCACTTAATACAAAACTCCATCAAATTGTCAAAAATATATTGCATTTACCGCACCAGCGGGTCCCAAGTTCATAATACTCTTCAAAATTAACGTGGAATAACTTGTATCAAGAAAATGATTTGGAAACTATATTTACTTATAAAAATGTATAGAAAATCAAAATATGGAAGAAAGGTACAAAATTATAGACGATGAAACAAAATAATGTCCAGAAAATATATAAAAATTTTCCGGTTCTCACACTCATTCTTTCGGGGCGTCACAAACTCCCCTCCTTAAAACAATGTCGTCCTCGACATTCCATCTTGTACCAATCAAGTCGAGACATCCTGCAAGAATCACTAATATTTCAAACCAAACCCACAGTCCGGCATCCTAAACATCAAGTCTAGGATACACTACAGAGATCGAAAGCCTAAACTCTGATACCACCTGTGACGCCCCAGCTTCTCCCAAGGGCGAACCCTAGGGTTCGGCGCGTCGCCTGCCCAACTCTCGTCGGGATTCACTCACTACAAACCTCAAACAAAATGCAAAATAAATCTCAAATTTTACGTCAAATTCTCCAAGAATTACATATCGTAAGCGAAGCGCCCACGCTTCCGCTGCGCCACTCTGATCCTTGATACCAGCTATTATACAGGAGGAATTCCAAATCTAAACTGTACAAAATATAGGCCATCCAGTCACGTGAATAAGTACTACAAGCACTTCCTTTGCCTCGAGTCCTGTGGAGGGGAATAAAACAGTTTTGGGGTGAGTTAGAAGCTCAGTGAGTAACCAATAAAAGTAGTAAGAAAACATATTTCACAATAATGCATTTCGATGATGTCATGATTCAGTCATCAAATATCCGTTTATTGCTCTCGTGAGCCAGTGAAATCGTTGCACTTAAACACCCAACGCTCAAATAGATCCTTTAACGTTTAACAATAAGAGGGAGCAACGTTGGTGTTCCAGATAATGTCATGAACTCATTGAAGTGGTGGAGACGTTGGTGTCCAGCACACGAATTCCAAACACTCATTTGAGCCAAAACATGGCATGGACCACATGCAAACACTCATGATATGAAATCGAGTAAATAATGCAAGAAAACGTTCAAAAGTAACTTTGGAAACAGTTTAGGGTCACTCACCTCCACGGCTCAGAAACCATCCATCATATATCATTGCCTTGCCCAAATCCAAACCCTTCAACTCAAACTCAAAACAATCAAATGCTTTCAAAGATCGGACAGCATATCCCCTTAAGTTCCTTACTTTTCCATCCTACAAGCAACATCATTTCATCTCAAATCAACCACATACACATCATAGACTAACAAATACACCTTTCGGCACAATATCCATAACTGAAGCTACACTTATCGGATTGAAACGAATCTTATGGCGTTTCGAAGCCAAGACATAAACCTACATTTATTATGAAGACCTCCAAAGCCAAATCATGCATTTTCAGGGGTCAAAAATGGAAAACTACATGAAAACAGAAATCTGGGCGCGGAACAGGGTTCATGGGCAGTCAAGGGTATTTCAGTCATTTCACATGTTACAGTGCTCGGATCTAGCTGAAATTTTGTAGGAAACTAGTTAACACCATTTGCTACAACTTTCATGTTTTAACCTAAGTCTTATTCTGCCTCTAACATGCTCGAATAAATCCGGTCAGAACAGGGCAGATTCAAAATCCTAACCTGGAATTTCCGCATAAAACCGAAATCTTCCGCAAACAACTTCAACTAACATATACAAGCTTCATTTTACACCATTACCAACCATCATATCATGATTAAACCATGATAATCATATAAAATCAGAAAAATCTCCATAAAATCAGAAATTTAGCTAACTTCACTCTAATCCATAAAATCTTCCATAAAATCACATATCTAACCACCACAAGTCATGAATTCACCATTATTGGAAACAAACAATGAATCTTTACACACCGTACCTTGATAACTCACAAAAGGTAGTAGCTTAGTGGTTCCTTCTCCAAAATAACTCCACCAAGACCTTGGAATCTCCTTAGTAACCAACTTTTATGGAGTGATTTGCAATTCCATCGGTTAAAACTCAAGATTGAAGTAAGAAAGTGGAGTGAAAGATGAAGGTTTTTCTCTCTCTCTTGCTCTCTAAGTTTCAGCCATGAGAAGGAAGAAATGGCTTGATTTTTGGTCAAATTTTGGTTTTAGTAAAGTTAAGGTAAGATGGTCAAAAGTCCAACTTTGAATAAGAAGGTGGCACATGTCACCTTTTGGTTTAAAACTTATCTTTTTGTCTCTCCAATACTAATCCATATACGTAACATCTAATTACCTCTTAGCACCTTGTAAAATAATATCACTTAATACAAAACTCCATCAAATTGTCAAAAATATATTGCATTTACCGCACCAGCGGGTCCCAAGTTCATAATACTCTTCAAAATTAACGTGGAATAACTTGTATCAAGAAAATGATTTGGAAACTATATTTACTTATAAAAATGTATAGAAAATCAAAATATGGAAGAAAGGTACAAAATTATAGACGAGGAAACAAAATAATGTCCAGAAAATATATAAAAATTTTCCGGTTCTCACACTCATTCTTTCGGGGCGTCACAAACTCCCCTCCTTAAAACAATGTCGTCCTCGACATTCCATCTTGTACCAATCAAGTCGAGACATCCTGCAAGAATCACTAATATTTCAAACCAAACCCACAGTCCGGCATCCTAAACATCAAGTCTAGGATACACTACAGAGATCGAAAGCCTAAACTCTGATACCACCTGTGACGCCCCAGCTTCTCCCAAGGGCGAACCCTAGGGTTCGGCGCGTCGCCTGCCCAACTCTCGTCGGGATTCACTCACTACAAACCTCAAACAAAATGCAAAATAAATCTCAAATTTTACGTCAAATTCTCCAAGAATTACATATCGTAAGCGAAGCGCCCACGCTTCCGCTGCGCCACTCTGATCCTTGATACCAGCTATTATACAGGAGGAATTCCAAATCTAAACTGTACAAAATATAGGCCATCCAGTCACGTGAATAAGTACTACAAGCACTTCCTTTGCCTCGAGTCCTGTGGAGGGGAATAAAACAGTTTTGGGGTGAGTTAGAAGCTCAGTGAGTAACCAATAAAAGTAGTAAGAAAACATATTTCACAATAATGCATTTCGATGATGTCATGATTCAGTCATCAAATATCCGTTTATTGCTCTCGTGAGCCAGTGAAATCGTTGCACTTAAACACCCAACGCTCAAATAGATCCTTTAACGTTTAACAATAAGAGGGAGCAACGTTGGTGTTCCAGATAATGTCATGAACTCATTGAAGTGGTGGAGACGTTGGTGTCCAGCACACGAATTCCAAACACTCATTTGAGCCAAAACATGGCATGGACCACATGCAAACACTCATGATATGAAATCGAGTAAATAATGCAAGAAAACGTTCAAAAGTAACTTTGGAAACAGTTTAGGGTCACTCACCTCCACGGCTCAGAAACCATCCATCATATATCATTGCCTTGCCCAAATCCAAACCCTTCAACTCAAACTCAAAACAATCAAATGCTTTCAAAGATCGGACAGCATATCCCCTTAAGTTCCTTACTTTTCCATCCTACAAGCAACATCATTTCATCTCAAATCAACCACATACACATCATAGACTAACAAATACACCTTTCGGCACAATATCCATAACTGAAGCTACACTTATCGGATTGAAACGAATCTTATGGCGTTTCGAAGCCAAGACATAAACCTACATTTATTATGAAGACCTCCAAAGCCAAATCATGCATTTTCAGGGGTCAAAAATGGAAAACTACATGAAAACAGAAATCTGGGCGCGGAACAGGGTTCATGGGCAGTCAAGGGTATTTCAGTCATTTCACATGTTACAGTGCTCGGATCTAGCTGAAATTTTGTAGGAAACTAGTTAACACCATTTGCTACAACTTTCATGTTTTAACCTAAGTCTTATTCTGCCTCTAACATGCTCGAATAAATCCGGTCAGAACAGGGCAGATTCAAAATCCTAACCTGGAATTTCCGCATAAAACCGAAATCTTCCGCAAACAACTTCAACTAACATATACAAGCTTCATTTTACACCATTACCAACCATCATATCATGATTAAACCATGATAATCATATAAAATCAGAAAAATCTCCATAAAATCAGAAATTTAGCTAACTTCACTCTAATCCATAAAATCTTCCATAAAATCACATATCTAACCACCACAAGTCATGAATTCACCATTATTGGAAACAAACAATGAATCTTTACACACCGTACCTTGATAACTCACAAAAGGTAGTAGCTTAGTGGTTCCTTCTCCAAAATAACTCCACCAAGACCTTGGAATCTCCTTAGTAACCAACTTTTATGGAGTGATTTGCAATTCCATCGGTTAAAACTCAAGATTGAAGTAAGAAAGTGGAGTGAAAGATGAAGGTTTTTCTCTCTCTCTTGCTCTCTAAGTTTCAGCCATGAGAAGGAAGAAATGGCTTGATTTTTGGTCAAATTTTGGTTTTAGTAAAGTTAAGGTAAGATGGTCAAAAGTCCAACTTTGAATAAGAAGGTGGCACATGTCACCTTTTGGTTTAAAACTTATCTTTTTGTCTCTCCAATACTAATCCATATACGTAACATCTAATTATCTCTTAGCACCTTGTAAAATAATATCACTTAATACAAAACTCCATCAAATTGTCAAAAATATATTGCATTTACCGCACCAGCGGGTCCCAAGTTCATAATACTCTTCAAAATTAACGTGGAATAACTTGTATCAAGAAAATGATTTGGAAACTATATTTACTTATAAAAATGTATAGAAAATCAAAATATGGAAGAAAGGTACAAAATTATAGACGAGGAAACAAAATAATGTCCAGAAAATATATAAAAATTTTCCGGTTCTCACACTCATTCTTTCGGGGCGTCACAAACTCCCCTCCTTAAAACAATGTCGTCCTCGACATTCCATCTTGTACCAATCAAGTCGAGACATCCTGCAAGAATCACTAATATTTCAAACCAAACCCACAGTCCGGCATCCTAAACATCAAGTCTAGGATACACTACAGAGATCGAAAGCCTAAACTCTGATACCACCTGTGACGCCCCAGCTTCTCCCAAGGGCGAACCCTAGGGTTCGGCGCGTCGCCTGCCCAACTCTCGTCGGGATTCACTCACTACAAACCTCAAACAAAATGCAAAATAAATCTCAAATTTTACGTCAAATTCTCCAAGAATTACATATCGTAAGCGAAGCGCCCACGCTTCCGCTGCGCCACTCTGATCCTTGATACCAGCTATTATACAGGAGGAATTCCAAATCTAAACTGTACAAAATATAGGCCATCCAGTCACGTGAATAAGTACTACAAGCACTTCCTTTGCCTCGAGTCCTGTGGAGGGGAATAAAACAGTTTTGGGGTGAGTTAGAAGCTCAGTGAGTAACCAATAAAAGTAGTAAGAAAACATATTTCACAATAATGCATTTCGATGATGTCATGATTCAGTCATCAAATATCCGTTTATTGCTCTCGTGAGCCAGTGAAATCGTTGCACTTAAACACCCAACGCTCAAATAGATCCTTTAACGTTTAACAATAAGAGGGAGCAACGTTGGTGTTCCAGATAATGTCATGAACTCATTGAAGTGGTGGAGACGTTGGTGTCCAGCACACGAATTCCAAACACTCATTTGAGCCAAAACATGGCATGGACCACATGCAAACACTCATGATATGAAATCGAGTAAATAATGCAAGAAAACGTTCAAAAGTAACTTTGGAAACAGTTTAGGGTCACTCACCTCCACGGCTCAGAAACCATCCATCATATATCATTGCCTTGCCCAAATCCAAACCCTTCAACTCAAACTCAAAACAATCAAATGCTTTCAAAGATCGGACAGCATATCCCCTTAAGTTCCTTACTTTTCCATCCTACAAGCAACATCATTTCATCTCAAATCAACCACATACACATCATAGACTAACAAATACACCTTTCGGCACAATATCCATAACTGAAGCTACACTTATCGGATTGAAACGAATCTTATGGCGTTTCGAAGCCAAGACATAAACCTACATTTATTATGAAGACCTCCAAAGCCAAATCATGCATTTTCAGGGGTCAAAAATGGAAAACTACATGAAAACAGAAATCTGGGCGCGGAACAGGGTTCATGGGCAGTCAAGGGTATTTCAGTCATTTCACATGTTACAGTGCTCGGATCTAGCTGAAATTTTGTAGGAAACTAGTTAACACCATTTGCTACAACTTTCATGTTTTAACCTAAGTCTTATTCTGCCTCTAACATGCTCGAATAAATCCGGTCAGAACAGGGCAGATTCAAAATCCTAACCTGGAATTTCCGCATAAAACCGAAATCTTCCGCAAACAACTTCAACTAACATATACAAGCTTCATTTTACACCATTACCAACCATCATATCATGATTAAACCATGATAATCATATAAAATCAGAAAAATCTCCATAAAATCAGAAATTTAGCTAACTTCACTCTAATCCATAAAATCTTCCATAAAATCACATATCTAACCACCACAAGTCATGAATTCACCATTATTGGAAACAAACAATGAATCTTTACACACCGTACCTTGATAACTCACAAAAGGTAGTAGCTTAGTGGTTCCTTCTCCAAAATAACTCCACCAAGACCTTGGAATCTCCTTAGTAACCAACTTTTATGGAGTGATTTGCAATTCCATCGGTTAAAACTCAAGATTGAAGTAAGAAAGTGGAGTGAAAGATGAAGGTTTTTCTCTCTCTCTTGCTCTCTAAGTTTCAGCCATGAGAAGGAAGAAATGGCTTGATTTTTGGTCAAATTTTGGTTTTAGTAAAGTTAAGGTAAGATGGTCAAAAGTCCAACTTTGAATAAGAAGGTGGCACATGTCACCTTTTGGTTTAAAACTTATCTTTTTGTCTCTCCAATACTAATCCATATACGTAACATCTAATTATCTCTTAGCACCTTGTAAAATAATATCACTTAATACAAAACTCCATCAAATTGTCAAAAATATATTGCATTTACCGCACCAGCGGGTCCCAAGTTCATAATACTCTTCAAAATTAACGTGGAATAACTTGTATCAAGAAAATGATTTGGAAACTATATTTACTTATAAAAATGTATAGAAAATCAAAATATGGAAGAAAGGTACAAAATTATAGACGAGGAAACAAAATAATGTCCAGAAAATATATAAAAATTTTCCGGTTCTCACACTCATTCTTTCGGGGCGTCACAAACTCCCCTCCTTAAAACAATGTCGTCCTCGACATTCCATCTTGTACCAATCAAGTCGAGACATCCTGCAAGAATCACTAATATTTCAAACCAAACCCACAGTCCGGCATCCTAAACATCAAGTCTAGGATACACTACAGAGATCGAAAGCCTAAACTCTGATACCACCTGTGACGCCCCAGCTTCTCCCAAGGGCGAACCCTAGGGTTCGGCGCGTCGCCTGCCCAACTCTCGTCGGGATTCACTCACTACAAACCTCAAACAAAATGCAAAATAAATCTCAAATTTTACGTCAAATTCTCCAAGAATTACATATCGTAAGCGAAGCGCCCACGCTTCCGCTGCGCCACTCTGATCCTTGATACCAGCTATTATACAGGAGGAATTCCAAATCTAAACTGTACAAAATATAGGCCATCCAGTCACGTGAATAAGTACTACAAGCACTTCCTTTGCCTCGAGTCCTGTGGAGGGGAATAAAACAGTTTTGGGGTGAGTTAGAAGCTCAGTGAGTAACCAATAAAAGTAGTAAGAAAACATATTTCACAATAATGCATTTCGATGATGTCATGATTCAGTCATCAAATATCCGTTTATTGCTCTCGTGAGCCAGTGAAATCGTTGCACTTAAACACCCAACGCTCAAATAGATCCTTTAACGTTTAACAATAAGAGGGAGCAACGTTGGTGTTCCAGATAATGTCATGAACTCATTGAAGTGGTGGAGACGTTGGTGTCCAGCACACGAATTCCAAACACTCATTTGAGCCAAAACATGGCATGGACCACATGCAAACACTCATGATATGAAATCGAGTAAATAATGCAAGAAAACGTTCAAAAGTAACTTTGGAAACAGTTTAGGGTCACTCACCTCCACGGCTCAGAAACCATCCATCATATATCATTGCCTTGCCCAAATCCAAACCCTTCAACTCAAACTCAAAACAATCAAATGCTTTCAAAGATCGGACAGCATATCCCCTTAAGTTCCTTACTTTTCCATCCTACAAGCAACATCATTTCATCTCAAATCAACCACATACACATCATAGACTAACAAATACACCTTTCGGCACAATATCCATAACTGAAGCTACACTTATCGGATTGAAACGAATCTTATGGCGTTTCGAAGCCAAGACATAAACCTACATTTATTATGAAGACCTCCAAAGCCAAATCATGCATTTTCAGGGGTCAAAAATGGAAAACTACATGAAAACAGAAATCTGGGCGCGGAACAGGGTTCATGGGCAGTCAAGGGTATTTCAGTCATTTCACATGTTACAGTGCTCGGATCTAGCTGAAATTTTGTAGGAAACTAGTTAACACCATTTGCTACAACTTTCATGTTTTAACCTAAGTCTTATTCTGCCTCTAACATGCTCGAATAAATCCGGTCAGAACAGGGCAGATTCAAAATCCTAACCTGGAATTTCCGCATAAAACCGAAATCTTCCGCAAACAACTTCAACTAACATATACAAGCTTCATTTTACACCATTACCAACCATCATATCATGATTAAACCATGATAATCATATAAAATCAGAAAAATCTCCATAAAATCAGAAATTTAGCTAACTTCACTCTAATCCATAAAATCTTCCATAAAATCACATATCTAACCACCACAAGTCATGAATTCACCATTATTGGAAACAAACAATGAATCTTTACACACCGTACCTTGATAACTCACAAAAGGTAGTAGCTTAGTGGTTCCTTCTCCAAAATAACTCCACCAAGACCTTGGAATCTCCTTAGTAACCAACTTTTATGGAGTGATTTGCAATTCCATCGGTTAAAACTCAAGATTGAAGTAAGAAAGTGGAGTGAAAGATGAAGGTTTTTCTCTCTCTCTTGCTCTCTAAGTTTCAGCCATGAGAAGGAAGAAATGGCTTGATTTTTGGTCAAATTTTGGTTTTAGTAAAGTTAAGGTAAGATGGTCAAAAGTCCAACTTTGAATAAGAAGGTGGCACATGTCACCTTTTGGTTTAAAACTTATCTTTTTGTCTCTCCAATACTAATCCATATACGTAACATCTAATTATCTCTTAGCACCTTGTAAAATAATATCACTTAATACAAAACTCCATCAAATTGTCAAAAATATATTGCATTTACCGCACCAGCGGGTCCCAAGTTCATAATACTCTTCAAAATTAACGTGGAATAACTTGTATCAAGAAAATGATTTGGAAACTATATTTACTTATAAAAATGTATAGAAAATCAAAATATGGAAGAAAGGTACAAAATTATAGACGAGGAAACAAAATAATGTCCAGAAAATATATAAAAATTTTCCGGTTCTCACACTCATTCTTTCGGGGCGTCACAAACTCCCCTCCTTAAAACAATGTCGTCCTCGACATTCCATCTTGTACCAATCAAGTCGAGACATCCTGCAAGAATCACTAATATTTCAAACCAAACCCACAGTCCGGCATCCTAAACATCAAGTCTAGGATACACTACAGAGATCGAAAGCCTAAACTCTGATACCACCTGTGACGCCCCAGCTTCTCCCAAGGGCGAACCCTAGGGTTCGGCGCGTCGCCTGCCCAACTCTCGTCGGGATTCACTCACTACAAACCTCAAACAAAATGCAAAATAAATCTCAAATTTTACGTCAAATTCTCCAAGAATTACATATCGTAAGCGAAGCGCCCACGCTTCCGCTGCGCCACTCTGATCCTTGATACCAGCTATTATACAGGAGGAATTCCAAATCTAAACTGTACAAAATATAGGCCATCCAGTCACGTGAATAAGTACTACAAGCACTTCCTTTGCCTCGAGTCCTGTGGAGGGGAATAAAACAGTTTTGGGGTGAGTTAGAAGCTCAGTGAGTAACCAATAAAAGTAGTAAGAAAACATATTTCACAATAATGCATTTCGATGATGTCATGATTCAGTCATCAAATATCCGTTTATTGCTCTCGTGAGCCAGTGAAATCGTTGCACTTAAACACCCAACGCTCAAATAGATCCTTTAACGTTTAACAATAAGAGGGAGCAACGTTGGTGTTCCAGATAATGTCATGAATCAACCACATACACATCATAGACTAACAAATACACCTTTCGGCACAATATCCATAACTGAAGCTACACTTATCGGATTGAAACGAATCTTATGGCGTTTCGAAGCCAAGACATAAACCTACATTTATTATGAAGACCTCCAAAGCCAAATCATGCATTTTCAGGGGTCAAAAATGGAAAACTACATGAAAACAGAAATCTGGGCGCGGAACAGGGTTCATGGGCAGTCAAGGGTATTTCAGTCATTTCACATGTTACAGTGCTCGGATCTAGCTGAAATTTTGTAGGAAACTAGTTAACACCATTTGCTACAACTTTCATGTTTTAACCTAAGTCTTATTCTGCCTCTAACATGCTCGAATAAATCCGGTCAGAACAGGGCAGATTCAAAATCCTAACCTGGAATTTCCGCATAAAACCGAAATCTTCCGCAAACAACTTCAACTAACATATACAAGCTTCATTTTACACCATTACCAACCATCATATCATTATTAAACCATGATAATCATATAAAATCAGAAAAATCTCCATAAAATCAGAAATTTAGCTAACTTCACTCTAATCCATAAAATCTTCCATAAAATCACATATCTAACCACCACAAGTCATGAATTCACCATTATTGGAAACAAACAATGAATCTTTACACACCGTACCTTGATAACTCACAAAAGGTAGTAGCTTAGTGGTTCCTTCTCCAAAATAACTCCACCAAGACCTTGGAATCTCCTTAGTAACCAACTTTTATGGAGTGATTTGCAATTCCATCGGTTAAAACTCAAGATTGAAGTAAGAAAGTGGAGTGAAAGATGAAGGTTTTTCTCTCTCTCTTGCTCTCTAAGTTTCAGCCATGAGAAGGAAGAAATGGCTTGATTTTTGGTCAAATTTTGGTTTTAGTAAAGTTAAGGTAAGATGGTCAAAAGTCCAACTTTGAATAAGAAGGTGGCACATGTCACCTTTTGGTTTAAAACTTATCTTTTTGTCTCTCCAATACTAATCCATATACGTAACATCTAATTATCTCTTAGCACCTTGTAAAATAATATCACTTAATACAAAACTCCATCAAATTGTCAAAAATATATTGCATTTACCGCACCAGCGGGTCCCAAGTTCATAATACTCTTCAAAATTAACGTGGAATAACTTGTATCAAGAAAATGATTTGGAAACTATATTTACTTATAAAAATGTATAGAAAATCAAAATATGGAAGAAAGGTACAAAATTATAGACGAGGAAACAAAATAATGTCCAGAAAATATATAAAAATTTTCCGGTTCTCACACTCATTCTTTCGGGGCGTCACAAACTCCCCTCCTTAAAACAATGTCGTCCTCGACATTCCATCTTGTACCAATCAAGTCGAGACATCCTGCAAGAATCACTAATATTTCAAACCAAACCCACAGTCCGGCATCCTAAACATCAAGTCTAGGATACACTACAGAGATCGAAAGCCTAAACTCTGATACCACCTGTGACGCCCCAGCTTCTCCCAAGGGCGAACCCTAGGGTTCGGCGCGTCGCCTGCCCAACTCTCGTCGGGATTCACTCACTACAAACCTCAAACAAAATGCAAAATAAATCTCAAATTTTACGTCAAATTCTCCAAGAATTACATATCGTAAGCGAAGCGCCCACGCTTCCGCTGCGCCACTCTGATCCTTGATACCAGCTATTATACAGGAGGAATTCCAAATCTAAACTGTACAAAATATAGGCCATCCAGTCACGTGAATAAGTACTACAAGCACATCCTTTGCCTCGAGTCCTGTGGAGGGGAATAAAACAGTTTTGGGGTGAGTTAGAAGCTCAGTGAGTAACCAATAAAAGTAGTAAGAAAACATATTTCACAATAATGCATTTCGATGATGTCATGATTCAGTCATCAAATATCCGTTTATTGCTCTCGTGAGCCAGTGAAATCGTTGCACTTAAACACCCAACGCTCAAATAGATCCTTTAACGTTTAACAATAAGAGGGAGCAACGTTGGTGTTCCAGATAATGTCATGAACTCATTGAAGTGGTGGAGACGTTGGTGTCCAGCACACGAATTCCAAACACTCATTTGAGCCAAAACATGGCATGGACCACATGCAAACACTCATGATATGAAATCGAGTAAATAATGCAAGAAAACGTTCAAAAGTAACTTTGGAAACAGTTTAGGGTCACTCACCTCCACGGCTCAGAAACCATCCATCATATATCATTGCCTTGCCCAAATCCAAACCCTTCAACTCAAACTCAAAACAATCAAATGCTTTCAAAGATCGGACAGCATATCCCCTTAAGTTCCTTACTTTTCCATCCTACAAGCAACATCATTTCATCTCAAATCAACCACATACACATCATAGACTAACAAATACACCTTTCGGCACAATATCCATAACTGAAGCTACACTTATCGGATTGAAACGAATCTTATGGCGTTTCGAAGCCAAGACATAAACCTACATTTATTATGAAGACCTCCAAAGCCAAATCATGCATTTTCAGGGGTCAAAAATGGAAAACTAAATGAAAACAGAAATCTGGGCGCGGAACAGGGTTCATGGGCAGTCAAGGGTATTTCAGTCATTTCACATGTTACAGTGCTCGGATCTAGCTGAAATTTTGTAGGAAACTAGTTAACACCATTTGCTACAACTTTCATGTTTTAACCTAAGTCTTATTCTGCCTCTAACATGCTCGAATAAATCCGGTCAGAACAGGGCAGATTCAAAATTCTAACCAGGAATTTCCGCATAAAACCGAAATCTTCCGCAAACAACTTCAACTAACATATACAAGCTTCATTTTACACCATTACCAACCATCATATCATTATTAAACCATGATAATCATATAAAATCAGAAAAATCTCCATAAAATCAGAAATTTAGCTAACTTCACTCTAATCCATAAAATCTTCCATAAAATCACATATCTAACCACCACAAGTCATGAATTCACCATTATTGGAAACAAACAATGAATCTTTACACACCGTACCTTGATAACTCACAAAAGGTAGTAGCTTAGTGGTTCCTTCTCCAAAATAACTCCACCAAGACCTTGGAATCTCCTTAGTAACCAACTTTTATGGAGTGATTTGCAATTCCATCGGTTAAAACTCAAGATTGAAGTAAGAAAGTGGAGTGAAAGATGAAGGTTTTTCTCTCTCTCTTGCTCTCTAAGTTTCAGCCATGAGAAGGAAGAAATGGCTTGATTTTTGGTCAAATTTTGGTTTTAGTAAAGTTAAGGTAAGATGGTCAAAAGTCCAACTTTGAATAAGAAGGTGGCACATGTCACCTTTTGGTTTAAAACTTATCTTTTTGTCTCTCCAATACTAATCCATATACGTAACATCTAATTATCTCTTAGCACCTTGTAAAATAATATCACTTAATACAAAACTCCATCAAATTGTCAAAAATATATTGCATTTACCGCACCAGCGGGTCCCAAGTTCATAATACTCTTCAAAATTAACGTGGAATAACTTGTATCAAGAAAATGATTTGGAAACTATATTTACTTATAAAAATGTATAGAAAATCAAAATATGGAAGAAAGGTACAAAATTATAGACGAGGAAACAAAATAATGTCCAGAAAATATATAAAAATTTTCCGGTTCTCACACTCATTCTTTCGGGGGCGTCACAAACTCCCCTCCTTAAAACAATGTCGTCCTCGACATTCCATCTTGTACCAATCAAGTCGAGACATCCTGCAAGAATCACTAATATTTCAAACCAAACCCACAGTCCGGCATCCTAAACATCAAGTCTAGGATACACTACAGAGATCGAAAGCCTAAACTCTGATACCACCTGTGACGCCCCAGCTTCTCCCAAGGGCGAACCCTAGGGTTCGGCGCGTCGCCTGCCCAACTCTCGTCGGGATTCACTCACTACAAACCTCAAACAAAATGCAAAATAAATCTCAAATTTTACGTCAAATTCTCCAAGAATTACATATCGTAAGCGAAGCGCCCACGCTTCCGCTGCGCCACTCTGATCCTTGATACCAGCTATTATACAGGAGGAATTCCAAATCTAAACTGTACAAAATATAGGCCATCCAGTCACGTGAATAAGTACTACAAGCACATCCTTTGCCTCGAGTCCTGTGGAGGGGAATAAAACAGTTTTGGGGTGAGTTAGAAGCTCAGTGAGTAACCAATAAAAGTAGTAAGAAAACATATTTCACAATAATGCATTTCGATGATGTCATGATTCAGTCATCAAATATCCGTTTATTGCTCTCGTGAGCCAGTGAAATCGTTGCACTTAAACACCCAACGCTCAAATAGATCCTTTAACGTTTAACAATAAGAGGGAGCAACGTTGGTGTTCCAGATAATGTCATGAACTCATTGAAGTGGTGGAGACGTTGGTGTCCAGCACACGAATTCCAAACACTCATTTGAGCCAAAACATGGCATGGACCACATGCAAACACTCATGATATGAAATCGAGTAAATAATGCAAGAAAACGTTCAAAAGTAACTTTGGAAACAGTTTAGGGTCACTCACCTCCACGGCTCAGAAACCATCCATCATATATCATTGCCTTGCCCAAATCCAAACCCTTCAACTCAAACTCAAAACAATCAAATGCTTTCAAAGATCGGACAGCATATCCCCTTAAGTTCCTTACTTTTCCATCCTACAAGCAACATCATTTCATCTCAAATCAACCACATACACATCATAGACTAACAAATACACCTTTCGGCACAATATCCATAACTGAAGCTACACTTATCGGATTGAAACGAATCTTATGGCGTTTCGAAGCCAAGACATAAACCTACATTTATTATGAAGACCTCCAAAGCCAAATCATGCATTTTCAGGGGTCAAAAATGGAAAACTAAATGAAAACAGAAATCTGGGCGCGGAACAGGGTTCATGGGCAGTCAAGGGTATTTCAGTCATTTCACATGTTACAGTGCTCGGATCTAGCTGAAATTTTGTAGGAAACTAGTTAACACCATTTGCTACAACTTTCATGTTTTAACCTAAGTCTTATTCTGCCTCTAACATGCTCGAATAAATCCGGTCAGAACAGGGCAGATTCAAAATTCTAACCAGGAATTTCCGCATAAAACCGAAATCTTCCGCAAACAACTTCAACTAACATATACAAGCTTCATTTTACACCATTACCAACCATCATATCATTATTAAACCATGATAATCATATAAAATCAGAAAAATCTCCATAAAATCAGAAATTTAGCTAACTTCACTCTAATCCATAAAATCTTCCATAAAATCACATATCTAACCACCACAAGTCATGAATTCACCATTATTGGAAACAAACAATGAATCTTTACACACCGTACCTTGATAACTCACAAAAGGTAGTAGCTTAGTGGTTCCTTCTCCAAAATAACTCCACCAAGACCTTGGAATCTCCTTAGTAACCAACTTTTATGGAGTGATTTGCAATTCCATCGGTTAAAACTCAAGATTGAAGTAAGAAAGTGGAGTGAAAGATGAAGGTTTTTCTCTCTCTCTTGCTCTCAAAGTTTCAGCCATGAGAAGGAAGAAATGGCTTGATTTTTGGTCAAATTTTGGTTTTAGTAAAGTTAAGGTAAGATGGTCAAAAGTCCAACTTTGAATAAGAAGGTGGCACATGTCACCTTTTGGTTTAAAACTTATCTTTTTGTCTCTCCAATACTAATCCATATACGTAACATCTAATTATCTCTTAGCACCTTGTAAAATAATATCACTTAATACAAAACTCCATCAAATTGTCAAAAATATATTGCATTTACCGCACCAGCGGGTCCCAAGTTCATAATACTCTTCAAAATTAACGTGGAATAACTTGTATCAAGAAAATGATTTGGAAACTATATTTACTTATAAAAATGTATAGAAAATCAAAATATGGAAGAAAGATACAAAATTATAGACGAGGAAACAAAATAATGTCCAGAAAATATATAAAAATTTTCCGGTTCTCACACTCATTCTTTCGGGGGCGTCACAAACTCCCCTCCTTAAAACAATGTCGTCCTCGACATTCCATCTTGTACCAATCAAGTCGAGACATCCTGCAAGAATCACTAATATTTCAAACCAAACCCACAGTCCGGCATCCTAAACATCAAGTCTAGGATACACTACAGAGATCGAAAGCCTAAACTCTGATACCACCTGTGACGCCCCAGCTTCTCCCAAGGGCGAACCCTAGGGTTCGGCGCGTCGCCTGCCCAACTCTCAAATTTTCCGGTTCTCACACTCATTCTTTCGGGGGCGTCACAAACTCCCCTCCTTAAAACAATGTCGTCCTCGACATTCCATCTTGTACCAATCAAGTCGAGACATCCTGCAAGAATCACTAATATTTCAAACCAAACCCACAGTCCGGCATCCTAAACATCAAGTCTAGGATACACTACAGAGATCGAAAACCTAAACTCTGATACCACCTGTGACGCCCCAGCTTCTCCCAAGGGCGAACCCTAGGGTTCGGCGCGTCGCCTGCCCAACTCTCGTCGGGATTCACTCACTACAAACCTCAAACAAAATGCAAAATAAATCTCAAATTTTACGTCAAATTCTCCAAGAATTACATATCGTAAGCGAAGCGCCCACGCTTCCGCTGCGCCACTCTGATCCTTGATACCAGCTATTATACAGGAGGAATTCCAAATCTAAACTGTACAAAATATAGGCCATCCAGTCACGTGAATAAGTACTACAAGCACTTCCTTTGCCTCGAGTCCTGTGGAGGGGAATAAAACAGTTTTGGGGTGAGTTAGAAGCTCAGTGAGTAACCAATAAAAGTAGTAAGAAAACATATTTCACAATAATGCATTTCGATGATGTCATGATTCAGTCATCAAATATCCGTTTATTGCTCTCGTGAGCCAGTGAAATCGTTGCACTTAAACACCCAACGCTCAAATAGATCCTTTAACGTTTAACAATAAGAGGGAGCAACGTTGGTGTTCCAGATAATGTCATGAACTCATTGAAGTGGTGGAGACGTTGGTGTCCAGCACACGAATTCCAAACACTCATTTGAGCCAAAACATGGCATGGACCACATGCAAACACTCATGATATGAAATCGAGTAAATAATGCAAGAAAACGTTCAAAAGTGACTTTGGAAACAGTTTAGGGTCACTCACCTCCACGGCTCAGAAACCATCCATCATATATCATTGCCTTGCCCAAATCCAAACCCTTCAACTCAAACTCAAAACAATCAAATGCTTTCAAAGATCGGACAGCATATCCCCTTAAGTTCCTTACTTTTCCATCCTACAAGCAACATCATTTCATCTCAAATCAACCACATACACATCATAGACTATCAAATACACCTTTCGGCACAATATCCATAACTGAAGCTACACTTATCGGATTGAAACGAATCTTATGGCGTTTCGAAGCCAAGACATAAACCTACATTTATTATGAAGACCTCCAAAGCCAAATCATGCATTTTCAGGGGTCAAAAATGGAAAACTACATGAAAACAGAAATCTGGGCGCGGAACAGGGTTCATGGGCAGTCAAGGGTATTTCAGTCATTTCACATGTTACAGTGCTCGGATCTAGCTGAAATTTTGTAGGAAACTAGTTAACACCATTTGCTACAACTTTCATGTTTTAACCTAAGTCTTATTCTGCCTCTAACATGCTCGAATAAATCCGGTCAGAACAGGGCAGATTCAAAATCCTAACCTGGAATTTCCGCATAAAACCGAAATCTTCCGCAAACAACTTCAACTAACATATACAAGCTTCATTTTACACCATTACCAACCATCATATCATTATTAAACCATGATAATCATATAAAATCAGAAAAATCTCCATAAAATCAGAAATTTAGCTAACTTCACTCTAATCCATAAAATCTTCCATAAAATCACATATCTAACCACCACAAGTCATGAATTCACCATTATTGGAAACAAACAATGAATCTTTACACACCGTACCTTGATAACTCACAAAAGGTAGTAGCTTAGTGGTTCCTTCTCCAAAATAACTCCACCAAGACCTTGGAATCTCCTTAGTAACCAACTTTTATGGAGTGATTTGCAATTCCATCGGTTAAAACTCAAGATTGAAGTAAGAAAGTGGAGTGAAAGATGAAGGTTTTTCTCTCTCTCTTGCTCTCTAAGTTTCAGCCATGAGAAGGAAGAAATGGCTTGATTTTTGGTCAAATTTTGGTTTTAGTAAAGTTAAGGTAAGATGGTCAAAAGTCCAACTTTGAATAAGAAGGTGGCACATGTCACCTTTTGGTTTAAAACTTATCTTTTTGTCTCTCCAATACTAATCCATATACGTAACATCTAATTATCTCTTAGCACCTTGTAAAATAATATCACTTAATACAAAACTCCATCAAATTGTCAAAAATATATTGCATTTACCGCACCAGCGGGTCCCAAGTTCATAATACTCTTCAAAATTAACGTGGAATAACTTGTATCAAGAAAATGATTTGGAAACTATATTTACTTATAAAAATGTATAGAAAATCAAAATATGGAAGAAAGGTACAAAATTATAGACGAGGAAACAAAATAATGTCCAGAAAATATATAAAAATTTTCCGGTTCTCACACTCATTCTTTCGGGGGCGTCACAAACTCCCCTCCTTAAAACAATGTCGTCCTCGACATTCCATCTTGTACCAATCAAGTCGAGACATCCTGCAAGAATCACTAATATTTCAAACCAAACCCACAGTCCGGCATCCTAAACATCAAGTCTAGGATACACTACAGAGATCGAAAGCCTAAACTCTGATACCACCTGTGACGCCCCAGCTTCTCCCAAGGGCGAACCCTAGGGTTCGGCGCGTCGCCTGCCCAACTCTCGTCGGGATTCACTCACTACAAACCTCAAACAAAATGCAAAATAAATCTCAAATTTTACGTCAAATTCTCCAAGAATTACATATCGTAAGCGAAGCGCCCACGCTTCCGCTGCGCCACTCTGATCCTTGATACCAGCTATTATACAGGAGGAATTCCAAATCTAAACTGTACAAAATATAGGCCATCCAGTCACGTGAATAAGTACTACAAGCACATCCTTTGCCTCGAGTCCTGTGGAGGGGAATAAAACAGTTTTGGGGTGAGTTAGAAGCTCAGTGAGTAACCAATAAAAGTAGTAAGAAAACATATTTCACAATAATGCATTTCGATGATGTCATGATTCAGTCATCAAATATCCGTTTATTGCTCTCGTGAGCCAGTGAAATCGTTGCACTTAAACACCCAACGCTCAAATAGATCCTTTAACGTTTAACAATAAGAGGGAGCAACGTTGGTGTTCCAGATAATGTCATGAACTCATTGAAGTGGTGGAGACGTTGGTGTCCAGCACACGAATTCCAAACACTCATTTGAGCCAAAACATGGCATGGACCACATGCAAACACTCATGATATGAAATCGAGTAAATAATGCAAGAAAACGTTCAAAAGTAACTTTGGAAACAGTTTAGGGTCACTCACCTCCACGGCTCAGAAACCATCCATCATATATCATTGCCTTGCCCAAATCCAAACCCTTCAACTCAAACTCAAAACAATCAAATGCTTTCAAAGATCGGACAGCATATCCCCTTAAGTTCCTTACTTTTCCATCCTACAAGCAACATCATTTCATCTCAAATCAACCACATACACATCATAGACTAACAAATACACCTTTCGGCACAATATCCATAACTGAAGCTACACTTATCGGATTGAAACGAATCTTATGGCGTTTCGAAGCCAAGACATAAACCTACATTTATTATGAAGACCTCCAAAGCCAAATCATGCATTTTCAGGGGTCAAAAATGGAAAACTAAATGAAAACAGAAATCTGGGCGCGGAACAGGGTTCATGGGCAGTCAAGGGTATTTCAGTCATTTCACATGTTACAGTGCTCGGATCTAGCTGAAATTTTGTAGGAAACTAGTTAACACCATTTGCTACAACTTTCATGTTTTAACCTAAGTCTTATTCTGCCTCTAACATGCTCGAATAAATCCGGTCAGAACAGGGCAGATTCAAAATTCTAACCAGGAATTTCCGCATAAAACCGAAATCTTCCGCAAACAACTTCAACTAACATATACAAGCTTCATTTTACACCATTACCAACCATCATATCATTATTAAACCATGATAATCATATAAAATCAGAAAAATCTCCATAAAATCAGAAATTTAGCTAACTTCACTCTAATCCATAAAATCTTCCATAAAATCACATATCTAACCACCACAAGTCATGAATTCACCATTATTGGAAACAAACAATGAATCTTTACACACCGTACCTTGATAACTCACAAAAGGTAGTAGCTTAGTGGTTCCTTCTCCAAAATAACTCCACCAAGACCTTGGAATCTCCTTAGTAACCAACTTTTATGGAGTGATTTGCAATTCCATCGGTTAAAACTCAAGATTGAAGTAAGAAAGTGGAGTGAAAGATGAAGGTTTTTCTCTCTCTCTTGCTCTCAAAGTTTCAGCCATGAGAAGGAAGAAATGGCTTGATTTTTGGTCAAATTTTGGTTTTAGTAAAGTTAAGGTAAGATGGTCAAAAGTCCAACTTTGAATAAGAAGGTGGCACATGTCACCTTTTGGTTTAAAACTTATCTTTTTGTCTCTCCAATACTAATCCATATACGTAACATCTAATTATCTCTTAGCACCTTGTAAAATAATATCACTTAATACAAAACTCCATCAAATTGTCAAAAATATATTGCATTTACCGCACCAGCGGGTCCCAAGTTCATAATACTCTTCAAAATTAACGTGGAATAACTTGTATCAAGAAAATGATTTGGAAACTATATTTACTTATAAAAATGTATAGAAAATCAAAATATGGAAGAAAGATACAAAATTATAGACGAGGAAACAAAATAATGTCCAGAAAATATATAAAAATTTTCCGGTTCTCACACTCATTCTTTCGGGGGCGTCACAAACTCCCCTCCTTAAAACAATGTCGTCCTCGACATTCCATCTTGTACCAATCAAGTCGAGACATCCTGCAAGAATCACTAATATTTCAAACCAAACCCACAGTCCGGCATCCTAAACATCAAGTCTAGGATACACTACAGAGATCGAAAGCCTAAACTCTGATACCACCTGTGACGCCCCAGCTTCTCCCAAGGGCGAACCCTAGGGTTCGGCGCGTCGCCTGCCCAACTCTCAAATTTTCCGGTTCTCACACTCATTCTTTCGGGGGCGTCACAAACTCCCCTCCTTAAAACAATGTCGTCCTCGACATTCCATCTTGTACCAATCAAGTCGAGACATCCTGCAAGAATCACTAATATTTCAAACCAAACCCACAGTCCGGCATCCTAAACATCAAGTCTAGGATACACTACAGAGATCGAAAACCTAAACTCTGATACCACCTGTGACGCCCCAGCTTCTCCCAAGGGCGAACCCTAGGGTTCGGCGCGTCGCCTGCCCAACTCTCGTCGGGATTCACTCACTACAAACCTCAAACAAAATGCAAAATAAATCTCAAATTTTACGTCAAATTCTCCAAGAATTACATATCGTAAGCGAAGCGCCCACGCTTCCGCTGCGCCACTCTGATCCTTGATACCAGCTATTATACAGGAGGAATTCCAAATCTAAACTGTACAAAATATAGGCCATCCAGTCACGTGAATAAGTACTACAAGCACTTCCTTTGCCTCGAGTCCTGTGGAGGGGAATAAAACAGTTTTGGGGTGAGTTAGAAGCTCAGTGAGTAACCAATAAAAGTAGTAAGAAAACATATTTCACAATAATGCATTTCGATGATGTCATGATTCAGTCATCAAATATCCGTTTATTGCTCTCGTGAGCCAGTGAAATCGTTGCACTTAAACACCCAACGCTCAAATAGATCCTTTAACGTTTAACAATAAGAGGGAGCAACGTTGGTGTTCCAGATAATGTCATGAACTCATTGAAGTGGTGGAGACGTTGGTGTCCAGCACACGAATTCCAAACACTCATTTGAGCCAAAACATGGCATGGACCACATGCAAACACTCATGATATGAAATCGAGTAAATAATGCAAGAAAACGTTCAAAAGTGACTTTGGAAACAGTTTAGGGTCACTCACCTCCACGGCTCAGAAACCATCCATCATATATCATTGCCTTGCCCAAATCCAAACCCTTCAACTCAAACTCAAAACAATCAAATGCTTTCAAAGATCGGACAGCATATCCCCTTAAGTTCCTTACTTTTCCATCCTACAAGCAACATCATTTCATCTCAAATCAACCACATACACATCATAGACTATCAAATACACCTTTCGGCACAATATCCATAACTGAAGCTACACTTATCGGATTGAAACGAATCTTATGGCGTTTCGAAGCCAAGACATAAACCTACATTTATTATGAAGACCTCCAAAGCCAAATCATGCATTTTCAGGGGTCAAAAATGGAAAACTACATGAAAACAGAAATCTGGGCGCGGAACAGGGTTCATGGGCAGTCAAGGGTATTTCAGTCATTTCACATGTTACAGTGCTCGGATCTAGCTGAAATTTTGTAGGAAACTAGTTAACACCATTTGCTACAACTTTCATGTTTTAACCTAAGTCTTATTCTGCCTCTAACATGCTCGAATAAATCCGGTCAGAACAGGGCAGATTCAAAATCCTAACCTGGAATTTCCGCATAAAACCGAAATCTTCCGCAAACAACTTCAACTAACATATACAAGCTTCATTTTACACCATTACCAACCATCATATCATGATTAAACCATGATAATCATATAAAATCAGAAAAATCTCCATAAAATCAGAAATTTAGCTAACTTCACTCTAATCCATAAAATCTTCCATAAAATCACATATCTAACCACCACAAGTCATGAATTCACCATTATTGGAAACAAACAATGAATCTTTACACACCGTACCTTGATAACTCACAAAAGGTAGTAGCTTAGTGGTTCCTTCTCCAAAATAACTCCACCAAGACCTTGGAATCTCCTTAGTAACCAACTTTTATGGAGTGATTTGCAATTCCATCGGTTAAAACTCAAGATTGAAGTAAGAAAGTGGAGTGAAAGATGAAGGTTTTTCTCTCTCTCTTGCTCTCTAAGTTTCAGCCATGAGAAGGAAGAAATGGCTTGATTTTTGGTCAAATTTTGGTTTTAGTAAAGTTAAGGTAAGATGGTCAAAAGTCCAACTTTGAATAAGAAGGTGGCACATGTCACCTTTTGGTTTAAAACTTATCTTTTTGTCTCTCCAATACTAATCCATATACGTAACATCTAATTATCTCTTAGCACCTTGTAAAATAATATCACTTAATACAAAACTCCATCAAATTGTCAAAAATATATTGCATTTACCGCACCAGCGGGTCCCAAGTTCATAATACTCTTCAAAATTAACGTGGAATAACTTGTATCAAGAAAATGATTTGGAAACTATATTTACTTATAAAAATGTATAGAAAATCAAAATATGGAAGAAAGGTACAAAATTATAGACGAGGAAACAAAATAATGTCCAGAAAATATATAAAAATTTTCCGGTTCTCACACTCATTCTTTCGGGGGCGTCACAAACTCCCCTCCTTAAAACAATGTCGTCCTCGACATTCCATCTTGTACCAATCAAGTCGAGACATCCTGCAAGAATCACTAATATTTCAAACCAAACCCACAGTCCGGCATCCTAAACATCAAGTCTAGGATACACTACAGAGATCGAAAGCCTAAACTCTGATACCACCTGTGACGCCCCAGCTTCTCCCAAGGGCGAACCCTAGGGTTCGGCGCGTCGCCTGCCCAACTCTCGTCGGGATTCACTCACTACAAACCTCAAACAAAATGCAAAATAAATCTCAAATTTTACGTCAAATTCTCCAAGAATTACATATCGTAAGCGAAGCGCCCACGCTTCCGCTGCGCCACTCTGATCCTTGATACCAGCTATTATACAGGAGGAATTCCAAATCTAAACTGTACAAAATATAGGCCATCCAGTCACGTGAATAAGTACTACAAGCACTTCCTTTGCCTCGAGTCCTGTGGAGGGGAATAAAACAGTTTTGGGGTGAGTTAGAAGCTCAGTGAGTAACCAATAAAAGTAGTAAGAAAACATATTTCACAATAATGCATTTCGACGATGTCACGATTCAGTCATCAAATATCCGTTTATTGCTCTCGTGAGCCAGTGAAATCGTTGCACTTAAACACCCAACGCTCAAATAGATCCTTTAACGTTTAACAATAAGAGGGAGCAACGTTGGTGTTCCAGATAATGTCATGAACTCATTGAAGTGGTGGAGACGTTGGTGTCCAGCACACGAATTCCAAACACTCATTTGAGCCAAAACATGGCATGGACCACATGCAAACACTCATGATATGAAATCGAGTAAATAATGCAAGAAAACGTTCAAAAGTAACTTTGGAAACAGTTTAGGGTCACTCACCTCCACGGCTCAGAAACCATCCATCATATATCATTGCCTTGCCCAAATCCAAACCCTTCAACTCAAACTCAAAACAATCAAATGCTTTCAAAGATCGGACAGCATATCCCCTTAAGTTCCTTACTTTTCCATCCTACAAGCAACATCATTTCATCTCAAATCAACCACATACACATCATAGACTATCAAATACACCTTTCGGCACAATATCCATAACTGAAGCTACACTTATCGGATTGAAACGAATCTTATGGCGTTTCGAAGCCAAGACATAAACCTACATTTATTATGAAGACCTCCAAAGCCAAATCATGCATTTTCAGGGGTCAAAAATGGAAAACTACATGAAAACAGAAATCTGGGCGCGGAACAGGGTTCATGGGCAGTCAAGGGTATTTCAGTCATTTCACATGTTACAGTGCTCGGATCTAGCTGAAATTTTGTAGGAAACTAGTTAACACCATTTGCTACAACTTTCATGTTTTAACCTAAGTCTTATTCTGCCTCTAACATGCTCGAATAAATCCGGTCAGAACAGGGCAGATTCAAAATCCTAACCTGGAATTTCCGCATAAAACCGAAATCTTCCGCAAACAACTTCAACTAACATATACAAGCTTCATTTTACACCATTACCAACCATCATATCATGATTAAACCATGATAATCATATAAAATCAGAAAAATCTCCATAAAATCAGAAATTTAGCTAACTTCACTCTAATCCATAAAATCTTCCATAAAATCACATATCTAACCACCACAAGTCATGAATTCACCATTATTGGAAACAAACAATGAATCTTTACACACCGTACCTTGATAACTCACAAAAGGTAGTAGCTTAGTGGTTCCTTCTCCAAAATAACTCCACCAAGACCTTGGAATCTCCTTAGTAACCAACTTTTATGGAGTGATTTGCAATTCCATCGGTTAAAACTCAAGATTGAAGTAAGAAAGTGGAGTGAAAGATGAAGGTTTTTCTCTCTCTCTTGCTCTCTAAGTTTAAGCCATGAGAAGGAAGAAATGGCTTGATTTTTGGTCAAATTTTGGTTTTAGTAAAGTTAAGGTAAGATGGTCAAAAGTCCAACTTTGAATAAGAAGGTGGCACATGTCACCTTTTGGTTTAAAACTTATCTTTTTGTCTCTCCAATACTAATCCATATACGTAACATCTAATTATCTCTTAGCACCTTGTAAAATAATATCACTTAATACAAAACTCCATCAAATTGTCAAAAATATATTGCATTTACCGCACCAGCGGGTCCCAAGTTCATAATACTCTTCAAAATTAACGTGGAATAACTTGTATCAAGAAAATGATTTGGAAACTATATTTACTTATAAAAATGTATAGAAAATCAAAATATGGAAGAAAGGTACAAAATTATAGACGAGGAAACAAAATAATGTCCAGAAAATATATAAAAATTTTCCGGTTCTCACACTCATTCTTTCGGGGCGTCACAAACTCCCCTCCTTAAAACAATGTCGTCCTCGACATTCCATCTTGTACCAATCAAGTCGAGACATCCTGCAAGAATCACTAATATTTCAAACCAAACCCACAGTCCGGCATCCTAAACATCAAGTCTAGGATACACTACAGAGATCGAAAGCCTAAACTCTGATACCACCTGTGACGCCCCAGCTTCTCCCAAGGGCGAACCCTAGGGTTCGGCGCGTCGCCTGCCCAACTCTCGTCGGGATTCACTCACTACAAACCTCAAACAAAATGCAAAATAAATCTCAAATTTTACGTCAAATTCTCCAAGAATTACATATCGTAAGCGAAGCGCCCACGCTTCCGCTGCGCCACTCTGATCCTTGATACCAGCTATTATACAGGAGGAATTCCAAATCTAAACTGTACAAAATATAGGCCATCCAGTCACGTGAATAAGTACTACAAGCACTTCCTTTGCCTCGAGTCCTGTGGAGGGGAATAAAACAGTTTTGGGGTGAGTTAGAAGCTCAGTGAGTAACCAATAAAAGTAGTAAGAAAACATATTTCACAATAATGCATTTCGATGATGTCACGATTCAGTCATCAAATATCCGTTTATTGCTCTCGTGAGCCAGTGAAATCGTTGCACTTAAACACCCAACGCTCAAATAGATCCTTTAACGTTTAACAATAAGAGGGAGCAACGTTGGTGTTCCAGATAATGTCATGAACTCATTGAAGTGGTGGAGACGTTGGTGTCCAGCACACGAATTCCAAACACTCATTTGAGCCAAAACATGGCATGGACCACATGCAAACACTCATGATATGAAATCGAGTAAATAATGCAAGAAAACGTTCAAAAGTAACTTTGGAAACAGTTTAGGGTCACTCACCTCCACGGCTCAGAAACCATCCATCATATATCATTGCCTTGCCCAAATCCAAACCCTTCAACTCAAACTCAAAACAATCAAATGCTTTCAAAGATCGGACAGCATATCCCCTTAAGTTCCTTACTTTTCCATCCTACAAGCAACATCATTTCATCTCAAATCAACCACATACACATCATAGACTATCAAATACACCTTTCGGCACAATATCCATAACTGAAGCTACACTTATCGGATTGAAACGAATCTTATGGCGTTTCGAAGCCAAGACATAAACCTACATTTATTATGAAGACCTCCAAAGCCAAATCATGCATTTTCAGGGGTCAAAAATGGAAAACTACATGAAAACAGAAATCTGGGCGCGGAACAGGGTTCATGGGCAGTCAAGGGTATTTCAGTCATTTCACATGTTACAGTGCTCGGATCTAGCTGAAATTTTGTAGGAAACTAGTTAACACCATTTGCTACAACTTTCATGTTTTAACCTAAGTCTTATTCTGCCTCTAACATGCTCGAATAAATCCGGTCAGAACAGGGCAGATTCAAAATCCTAACTTGGAATTTCCGCATAAAACCGAAATCTTCCGCAAACAACTTCAACTAACATATACAAGCTTCATTTTACACCATTACCAACCATCATATCATGATTAAACCATGATAATCATATAAAATCAGAAAAATCTCCATAAAATCAGAAATTTAGCTAACTTCACTCTAATCCATAAAATCTTCCATAAAATCACATATCTAACCACCACAAGTCATGAATTCACCATTATTGGAAACAAACAATGAATCTTTACACACCGTACCTTGATAACTCACAAAAGGTAGTAGCTTAGTGGTTCCTTCTCCAAAATAACTCCACCAAGACCTTGGAATCTCCTTAGTAACCAACTTTTATGGAGTGATTTGCAATTCCATCGGTTAAAACTCAAGATTGAAGTAAGAAAGTGGAGTGAAAGATGAAGGTTTTTCTCTCTCTCTTGCTCTCTAAGTTTAAGCCATGAGAAGGAAGAAATGGCTTGATTTTTGGTCAAATTTTGGTTTTAGTAAAGTTAAGGTAAGATGGTCAAAAGTCCAACTTTGAATAAGAAGGTGGCACATGTCACCTTTTGGTTTAAAACTTATCTTTTTGTCTCTCCAATACTAATCCATATACGTAACATCTAATTATCTCTTAGCACCTTGTAAAATAATATCACTTAATACAAAACTCCATCAAATTGTCAAAAATATATTGCATTTACCGCACCAGCGGGTCCCAAGTTCATAATACTCTTCAAAATTAACGTGGAATAACTTGTATCAAGAAAATGATTTGGAAACTATATTTACTTATAAAAATGTATAGAAAATCAAAATATGGAAGAAAGGTACAAAATTATAGACGAGGAAACAAAATAATGTCCAGAAAATATATAAAAATTTTCCGGTTCTCACACTCATTCTTTCGGGGCGTCACAAACTCCCCTCCTTAAAACAATGTCGTCCTCGACATTCCATCTTGTACCAATCAAGTCGAGACATCCTGCAAGAATCACTAATATTTCAAACCAAACCCACAGTCCGGCATCCTAAACATCAAGTCTAGGATACACTACAGAGATCGAAAGCCTAAACTCTGATACCACCTGTGACGCCCCAGCTTCTCCCAAGGGCGAACCCTAGGGTTCGGCGCGTCGCCTGCCCAAGTCTCGTCGGGATTCACTCACTACAAACCTCAAACAAAATGCAAAATAAATCTCAAATTTTACGTCAAATTCTCCAAGAATTACATATCGTAAGCGAAGCGCCCACGCTTCCGCTGCGCCACTCTGATCCTTGATACCAGCTATTATACAGGAGGAATTCCAAATCTAAACTGTACAAAATATAGGCCATCCAGTCACGTGAATAAGTACTACAAGCACTTCCTTTGCCTCGAGTCCTGTGGAGGGGAATAAAACAGTTTTGGGGTGAGTTAGAAGCTCAGTGAGTAACCAATAAAAGTAGTAAGAAAACATATTTCACAATAATGCATTTCGACGATGTCACGATTCAGTCATCAAATATCCGTTTATTGCTCTCGTGAGCCAGTGAAATCGTTGCACTTAAACACCCAACGCTCAAATAGATCCTTTAACGTTTAACAATAAGAGGGAGCAACGTTGGTGTTCCAGATAATGTCATGAACTCATTGAAGTGGTGGAGACGTTGGTGTCCAGCACACGAATTCCAAACACTCATTTGAGCCAAAACATGGCATGGACCACATGCAAGCACTCATGATATGAAATCGAGTAAATAATGCAAGAAAACGTTCAAAAGTAACTTTGGAAACAGTTTAGGGTCACTCACCTCCACGGCTCAGAAACCATCCATCATATATCATTGCCTTGCCCAAATCCAAACCCTTCAACTCAAACTCAAAACAATCAAATGCTTTCAAAGATCGGACAGCATATCCCCTTAAGTTCCTTACTTTTCCATCCTACAAGCAACATCATTTCATCTCAAATCAACCACATACACATCATAGACTATCAAATACACCTTTCGGCACAATATCCATAACTGAAGCTACACTTATCGGATTGAAACGAATCTTATGGCGTTTCGAAGCCAAGACATAAACCTACATTTATTATGAAGACCTCCAAAGCCAAATCATGCATTTTCAGGGGTCAAAAATGGAAAACTACATGAAAACAGAAATCTGGGCGCGGAACAGGGTTCATGGGCAGTCAAGGGTATTTCAGTCATTTCACATGTTACAGTGCTCGGATCTAGCTGAAATTTTGTAGGAAACTAGTTAACACCATTTGCTACAAGTTTCATGTTTTAACCTAAGTCTTATTCTGCCTCTAACATGCTCGAATAAATCCGGTCAGAACAGGGCAGATTCAAAATCCTAACCTGGAATTTCCGCATAAAACCGAAATCTTCCGCAAACAACTTCAACTAACATATACAAGCTTCATTTTACACCATTACCAACCATCATATCATGATTAAACCATGATAATCATATAAAATCAGAAAAATCTCCATAAAATCAGAAATTTAGCTAACTTCACTCTAATCCATAAAATCTTCCATAAAATCACATATCTAACCACCACAAGTCATGAATTCACCATTATTGGAAACAAACAATGAATCTTTACACACCGTACCTTGATAACTCACAAAAGGTAGTAGCTTAGTGGTTCCTTCTCCAAAATAACTCCACCAAGACCTTGGAATCTCCTTAGTAACCAACTTTTATGGAGTGATTTGCAATTCCATCGGTTAAAACTCAAGATTGAAGTAAGAAAGTGGAGTGAAAGATGAAGGTTTTTCTCTCTCTCTTGCTCTCTAAGTTTAAGCCATGAGAAGGAAGAAATGGCTTAATTTTTGGTCAAATTTTGGTTTTAGTAAAGTTAAGGTAAGATGGTCAAAAGTCCAACTTTGAATAAGAAGGTGGCACATGTCACCTTTTGGTTTAAAACTTATCTTTTGTCTCTCCAATACTAATCCATATACGTAACATCTAATTATCTCTTAGCACCTTGTAAAATAATATCACTTAATACAAAACTCCATCAAATTGTCAAAAATATATTGCATTTACCGCACCAGCGGGTCCCAAGTTCATAATACTCTTCAAAATTAACGTGGAATAACTTGTATCAAGAAAATGATTTGGAAACTATATTTACTTATAAAAATGTATAGAAAATCAAAATATGGAAGAAAGGTACAAAATTATAGACGAGGAAACAAAATAATGTCCAGAAAATATATAAAAATTTTCCGGTTCTCACACTCATTCTTTCGGGGCGTCACAAACTCCCCTCCTTAAAACAATGTCGTCCTCGACATTCCATCTTGTACCAATCAAGTCGAGACATCCTGCAAGAATCACTAATATTTCAAACCAAACCCACAGTCCGGCATCCTAAACATCAAGTCTAGGATACACTACAGAGATCGAAAGCCTAAACTCTGATACCACCTGTGACGCCCCAGCTTCTCCCAAGGGCGAACCCTAGGGTTCGGCGCGTCGCCTGCCCAACTCTCGTCGGGATTCACTCACTACAAACCTCAAACAAAATGCAAAATAAATCTCAAATTTTACGTCAAATTCTCCAAGAATTACATATCGTAAGCGAAGCGCCCACGCTTCCGCTACGCCACTCTGATCCTTGATACCAGCTATTATACAGGAGGAATTCCAAATCTAAACTGTACAAAATATAGGCCATCCAGTCACGTGAATAAGTACTACAAGCACTTCCTTTGCCTCGAGTCCTGTGGAGGGGAATAAAACAGTTTTGGGGTGAGTTAGAAGCTCAGTGAGTAACCAATAAAAGTAGTAAGAAAACATATTTCACAATAATGCATTTCGATGATGTCACGATTCAGTCATCAAATATCCGTTTATTGCTCTCGTGAGCCAGTGAAATCGTTGCACTTAAACACCCAACGCTCAAATAGATCCTTTAACGTTTAACAATAAGAGGGAGCAACGTTGGTGTTCCAGATAATGTCATGAACTCATTGAAGTGGTGGAGACGTTGGTGTCCAGCACACGAATTCCAAACACTCATTTGAGCCAAAACATGGCATGGACCACATGCAAACACTCATGATATGAAATCGAGTAAATAATGCAAGAAAACGTTCAAAAGTAACTTTGGAAACAGTTTAGGGTCACTCACCTCCACGGCTCAGAAACCATCCATCATATATCATTGCCTTGCCCAAATCCAAAACCTTCAACTCAAACTCAAAACAATCAAATGCTTTCAAAGATCGGACAGCATATCCCCTTAAGTTCCTTACTTTTCCATCCTACAAGCAACATCATTTCATCGCAAATCAACCACATACACATCATAGACTATCAAATACACCTTTCGGCACAATATCCATAACTGAAGCTACACTTATCGGATTGAAACGAATCTTATGGCGTTTCGAAGCCAAGACATAAACCTACATTTATTATGAAGACCTCCAAAGCCAAATCATGCATTTTCAGGGGTCAAAAATGGAAAACTACATGAAAACAGAAATCTGGGCGCGGAACAGGGTTCATGGGCAGTCAAGGGTATTTCAGTCATTTCACATGTTACAGTGCTCGGATCTAGCTGAAATTTTGTAGGAAACTAGTTAACACCATTTGCTACAACTTTCATGTTTTAACCTAAGTCTTATTCTGCCTCTAACATGCTCGAATAAATCCGGTCAGAACAGGGCAGATTCAAAATCCTAACCTGGAATTTCCGCATAAAACCGAAATCTTCCGCAAACAACTTCAACTAACATATACAAGCTTCATTTTACACCATTACCAACCATCATATCATGATTAAACCATGATAATCATATAAAATCAGAAAAATCTCCATAAAATCAGAAATTTAGCTAACTTCACTCTAATCCATAAAATCTTCCATAAAATCACATATCTAACCACCACAAGTCATGAATTCACCATTATTGGAAACAAACAATGAATCTTTACACACCGTACCTTGATAACTCACAAAAGGTAGTAGCTTAGTGGTTCCTTCTCCAAAATAACTCCACCAAGACCTTGGAATCTCCTTAGTAACCAACTTTTATGGAGTGATTTGCAATTCCATCGGTTAAAACTCAAGATTGAAGTAAGAAAGTGGAGTGAAAGATGAAGGTTTTTCTCTCTCTCTTGCTCTCTAAGTTTAAGCCATGAGAAGGAAGAAATGGCTTGATTTTTGGTCAAATTTTGGTTTTAGTAAAGTTAAGGTAAGATGGTCAAAAGTCCAACTTTGAATAAGAAGGTGGCACATGTCACCTTTTGGTTTAAAACTTATCTTTTGTCTCTCCAATACTAATCCATATACGTAACATCTAATTATCTCTTAGCACCTTGTAAAATAATATCACTTAATACAAAATTCCATCAAATTGTCAAAAATATATTGCATTTACCGCACCAGCGGGTCCCAAGTTCATAATACTCTTCAAAATTAACGTGGAATAACTTGTATCAAGAAAATGATTTGGAAACTATATTTACTTATAAAAATGTATAGAAAATCAAAATATGGAAGAAAGGTACAAAATTATAGACGAGGAAACAAAATAATGTCCAGAAAATATATAAAAATTTTCCGGTTCTCACACTCATTCTTTTGGGGCGTCACAAACTCCCCTCCTTAAAACAATGTCGTCCTCGACATTCCATCTTGTACCAATCAAGTCGAGACATCCTGCAAGAATCACTAATATTTCAAACCAAACCCACAGTCCGGCATCCTAAACATCAAGTCTAGGATACACTACAGAGATCGAAAGCCTAAATTCTGATACCACCTGTGACGCCCCAGCTTCTCCCAAGGGCGAACCCTAGGGTTCGGCGCGTCGCCTGCCCAACTCTCGTCGGGATTCACTCACTACAAACCTCAAACAAAATGCAAAATAAATCTCAAATTTTACGTCAAATTCTCCAAGAATTACATATCGTAAGCGAAGCGCCCACGCTTCCGCTGCGCCACTCTGATCCTTGATACCAGCTATTATACAGGAGGAATTCCAAATCTAAACTGTACAAAATATAGGCCATCCAGTCACGTGAATAAGTACTACAAGCACTTCCTTTGCCTCGAGTCCTGTGGAGGGGAATAAAACAGTTTTGGGGTGAGTTAGAAGCTCAGTGAGTAACCAATAAAAGTAGTAAGAAAACATATTTCACAATAATGCATTTCGATGATGTCACGATTCAGTCATCAAATATCCGTTTATTGCTCTCGTGAGCCAGTGAAATCGTTGCACTTAAACACCCAACGCTCAAATAGATCCTTTAACGTTTAACAATAAGAGGGAGCAACGTTGGTGTTCCAGATAATGTCATGAACTCATTGAAGTGGTGGAGACGTTGGTGTCCAGCACACGAATTCCAAACACTCATTTGAGCCAAAACATGGCATGGACCACATGCAAACACTCATGATATGAAATCGAGTAAATAATGCAAGAAAACGTTCAAAAGTAACTTTGGAAACAGTTTAGGGTCACTCACCTCCACGGCTCAGAAACCATCCATCATATATCATTGCCTTGCCCAAATCCAAACCCTTCAACTCAAACTCAAAACAATCAAATGCTTTCAAAGATCGGACAGCATATCCCCTTAAGTTCCTTACTTTTCCATCCTACAAGCAACATCATTTCATCTCAAATCAACCACATACACATCATAGACTATCAAATACACCTTTCGGCACAATATCCATAACTGAAGCTACACTTATCGGATTGAAACGAATCTTATGGCGTTTCGAAGCCAAGACATAAACCTACATTTATTATGAAGACCTCCAAAGCCAAATCATGCATTTTCAGGGGTCAAAAATGGAAAACTACATGAAAACAGAAATCTGGGCGCGGAACAGGGTTCATGGGCAGTCAAGGGTATTTCAGTCATTTCACATGTTACAGTGCTCGGATCTAGCTGAAATTTTGTAGGAAACTAGTTAACACCATTTGCTACAACTTTCATGTTTTAACCTAAGTCTTATTCTGCCTCTAACATGCTCGAATAAATCCGGTCAGAACAGGGCAGATTCAAAATCCTAACCTGGAATTTCCGCATAAAACCGAAATCTTCCGCAAACAACTTCAACTAACATATACAAGCTTCATTTTACACCATTACCAACCATCATATCATGATTAAACCATGATCATCATATAAAATCAGAAAAATCTCCATAAAATCAGAAATTTAGCTAACTTCACTCTAATCCATAAAATCTTCCATAAAATCACATATCTAACCACCACAACTCATGAATTCACCATTATTGGAAACAAACAATGAATCTTTACACACCGTACCTTGATAACTCACAAAAGGTAGTAGCTTAGTGGTTTCTTCTCCAAAATAACTCCACCAAGACCTTGGAATCTCCTTAGTAACCAACTTTTATGGAGTGATTTGCAATTCCATCGGTTAAAACTCAAGATTGAAGTAAGAAAGTGGAGTGAAAGATGAAGGTTTTTCTCTCTCTCTTGCTCTCTAAGTTTCAGCCATGAGAAGGAAGAAATGGCTTGATTTTTGGTCAAATTTTGGTTTTAGTAAAGTTAAGGTAAGATGGTCAAAAGTCCAACTTTGAATAAGAAGGTGGCACATGTCACCTTTTGGTTTAAAACTTATCTTTTTGTCTCTCCAATACTAATCCATATACGTAACATCTAATTATCTCTTAGCACCTTGTAAAATAATATCACTTAATACAAAACTCCATCAAATTGTCAAAAATATATTGCATTTACCGCACCAGCGGGTCCCAAGTTCATAATACTCTTCAAAATTAACGTGGAATAACTTGTATCAAGAAAATGATTTGGAAACAATATTTACTTATAAAAATGTATAGAAAATCAAAATATGGAAGAAAGGTACAAAATTATAGACGAGGAAACAAAATAATGTCCAGAAAATATATAAAAATTTTCCGGTTCTCACACTCATTCTTTCGGGGCGTCACAAACTCCCCTCCTTAAAACAATGTCGTTCTCGACATTCCATCTTGTACCAATCAAGTCGAGACATCCTGCAAGAATCACTAATATTTCAAACCAAACCCACAGTCCGGCATCCTAAACATCAAGTCTATGATACACTACAGAGATCGAAAGCCTAAACTCTGATACCACCTGTGACGCCCCAGCTTCTCCCAAGGGCGAACCCTAGGGTTCGGCGCGTCGCCTGCCCAACTCTCGTCGAGATTCACTCACTACAAACCTCAAACAAAATGCAAAATAAATCTCAAATTTTACTTCAAATTCTCCAAGAATTACATATCGTAAGCGAAGCGCCCACGCTTCCGCTGCGCCACTCTGATCCTTGATACCAGCTATTATACAGGAGGAATTCCAAATCTAAACTGTACAAAATATAGGCCATCCAGTCACGTGAATAAGTACTACAAGCACTTCCTTTGCCTCGAGTCCTGTGGAGGGGAATAAAACAGTTTTGGGGTGAGTTAGAAGCTCAGTGAGTAACCAATAAAAGTAGTAAGAAAACATATTTCACAATAATGCATTTCGATGATGTCATGATTCAGTCATCAAATATCCGTTTATTGCTCTCGTGAGCCAGTGAAATCGTTGCACTTAAACACCCAACGCTCAAATAGATCCTTTAACGTTTAACAATAAGAGGGAGCAACGTTGGTGTTCCAGATAATGTCATGAACTCATTGAAGTGGTGGAGACGTTGGTGTCCAGCACACGAATTCCAAACACTCATTTGAGCCAAAACATGGCATGGACCACATGCAAACACTCATGATATGAAATCGAGTAAATAATGCAAGAAAACGTTCAAAAGTAACTTTGGAAACAGTTTAGGGTCACTCACCTCCACGGCTCAGAAACCATCCATCATATATCATTGCCTTGCCCAAATCCAAACCCTTCAACTCAAACTCAAAACAATCAAATGCTTTCAAAGATCGGACAGCATATCCCCTTAAGTTCCTTACTTTTCCATCGTACAAGCAACATCATTTCATCTCAAATCAACCACATACACATCATAGACTATCAAATACACCTTTCGGCACAATATCCATAACTGAAGCAACACTTATCGGATTGAAACGAATCTTATGGCGTTTCGAAGCCAAGACATAAACCTACATTTATTATGAAGACCTCCAAAGCCAAATCATGCATTTTCAGGGGTCAAAAATGGAAAACTACATGAAAACAGAAATCTGGGCGCGGAACAGGGTTCATGGGCAGTCAAGGGTATTTCAGTCATTTCACATGTTACAGTGCTCGGATCTAGCTGAAATTTTGTAGGAAACTAGTTAACACCATTTGCTACAACTTTCATGTTTTAACCTAAGTCTTATTCTGCCTCTAACATGCTCGAATAAATCCGGTCAGAACAGGGCAGATTCAAAATCCTAACCTGGAATTTCCGCATAAAACCGAAATCTTCCGCAAACAACTTCAACTAACATATACAAGCTTCATTTTACACCATTACCAACCATCATATCATGATTAAACCATGATCATCATATAAAATCAGAAAAATCTCCATAAAATCAGAAATTTAGCTAACTTCACTCTAATCCATAAAATCTTCCATAAAATCACATATCTAACCACCACAAGTCATGAATTCACCATTATTGGAAACAAACAATGAATCTTTACACACCGTACCTTGATAACTCACAAAAGGTAGTAGCTTAGTGGTTCCTTCTCCAAAATAACTCCACCAAGACCTTGGAATCTCCTTAGTAACCAACTTTTATGGAGTGATTTGCAATTCCATCGGTTAAAACTCAAGATTGAAGTAAGAAAGTGGAGTGAAAGATGAAGGTTTTTCTCTCTCTCTTGCTCTCTAAGTTTCAGCCATGAGAAGGAAGAAATGGCTTGATTTTTGGTCAAATTTTGGTTTTAGTAAAGTTAAGGTAAGATGGTCAAAAGTCCAACTTTGAATAAGAAGGTGGCACATGTCACCTTTTGGTTTAAAACTTATCTTTTTGTCTCTCCAATACTAATCCATATACGTAACATCTAATTATCTCTTAGCACCTTGTAAAATAATATCACTTAATACAAAACTCCATCAAATTGTCAAAAATATATTGCATTTACCGCACCAGCGGGTCCCAAGTTCATAATACTCTTCAAAATTAACGTGGAATAACTTGCATCAAGAAAATGATTTGGAAACTATATTTACTTATAAAAATGTATAGAAAATCAAAATATGGAAGAAAGGTACAAAATTATAGACGAGCAAACAAAATAATGTCTAGAAAATATATAAAAATTTTCCGGTTCCCACACTCATTCTTTCGGGGCGTCACAAACTCCCCTCCTTAAAACAATGTCGTCCTCGACATTCCATCTTGTACCAATCAAGTCGAGACATCCTGCAAGAATCACTAATATTTCAAACCAAACCCACAGTCCGGCATCCTAAACATCAAGTCTAGGATACACTACAGAGATCGAAAGCCTAAACTCTGATACCACCTGTGACGCCCCAGCTTCTCCCAAGGGCGAACCCTAGGGTTCGGCGCGTCGCCTGCCCAACTCTCGTCGGGATTCACTCACTACAAATCTCAAACAAAATGCAAAATAAATCTCAAATTTTACGTCAAATTCTCCAAGAATTACATATCGTAAGCGAAGCGCCCACGCTTCCGCTGCGCCACTCTGATCCTTGATACCAGCTATTATACAGGAGGAATTCCAAATCTAAACTGTACAAAATATAGGCCATCCAGTCACGTGAATAAGTACTACAAGCACTTCCTTTGCCTCGAGTCCTGTGGAGGGGAATAAAACAGTTTTGGGGTGAGTTAGAAGCTCAGTGAGTAACCAATAAAAGTAGTAAGAAAACATATTTCACAATAATGCATTTCGATGATGTCATGATTCAGTCATCAAATATCCGTTTATTGCTCTCGTGAGCCAGTGAAATCATTGCACTTAAACACCCAACGCTCAAATAGATCCTTTAACGTTTAACAATAAGAGGGAGCAACGTTGGTGTTCCAGATAATGTCATGAACTCATTGAAGTGGTGGAGACGTTGGTGTCCAGCACACGAATTCCAAACACTCATTTGAGCCAAAACATGGCATGGACCACATGCAAACACTCATGATATGAAATCGAGTAAATAATGCAAGAAAACGTTCAAAAGTAACTTTGGAAACAGTTTAGGGTCACTCACCTCCACGGCTCAGAAACCATCCATCATATATCATTGCCTTGCCCAAATCCAAACCCTTCAACTCAAACTCAAAACAATCAAATGCTTTCAAAGATCGGACAGCATATCCTCTTAAGTTCCTTACTTTTCCATCCTACAAGCAACATCATTTCATCTCAAATCAACCACATACACATCATAGACTATCAAATACACCTTTCGGCACAATATCCATAACTGAAGCTACACTTATCGGATTGAAACGAATCTTATGGCGTTTCGAAGCCAAGACATAAACATACATTTATTATGAAGACCTCCAAAGCCAAATCATGCATTTTCAGGGGTCAAAAATGGAAAACTACATGAAAACAGAAATCTGGGCGCGGAACAGGGTTCATGGGCAGTCAAGGGTATTTCAGTCATTTCACTTGTTACAGTGCTCGGATCTAGCTGAAATTTTGTAGGAAACTAGTTAACACCATTTGCTACAACTTTCATGTTTTAACCTAAGTCTTATTCTGCCTCTAACATGCTCGAATAAATCCGGTCAGAACAGGGCAGATTCAAAATCCTAACCTGGAATTTCCGCATAAAACCGAAATCTTCCGCAAACAACTTCAACTAACATATACAAGCTTCATTTTACACCATTACCAACCATCATATCATGATTAAACCATGATAATCATATAAAATCAGAAAAATCTCCATAAAATCAGAAATTTAGCTAACTTCACTCTAATCCATAAAATCTTCCATAAAATCACATATCTAACCACCACAAGTCATGAATTCACCATTATTGGAAACAAACAATGAATCTTTACACACCGTACCTTGATAACTCACAAAAGGTAGTAGCTTAGTGGTTCCTTCTCCAAAATAACTCCACCAAGACCTTGGAATCTCCTTAGTAACCAACTTTTATGGAGTGATTTGCAATTCCATCGGTTAAAACTCAAGATTGAAGTAAGAAAGTGGAGTGAAAGATGAAGGTTTTTCTCTCTCTCTTGCTCTCTAAGTTTCAGCCATGAGAAGGAAGAAATGGCTTGATTTTTGGTCAAATTTTGGTTTTAGTAAAGTTAAGGTAAGATGGTCAAAATTCCAACTTTGAATAAGAAGGTGGCACATGTCACCTTTTGGTTTAAAACTTATCTTTTTGTCTCTCCAATACTAATCCATATACGTAACATCTAATTATCTCTTAGCACCTTGTAAAATAATATCACTTAATACAAAACTCCATCAAATTGTCAAAAATATATTGCATTTACCGCACCAGCGGGTCCCAAGTTCATAATACTCTTCAAAATTAACGTGGAATAACTTGTATCAAGAAAATGATTTGGAAACTATATTTACTTATAAAAATGTATAGAAAATCAAAATATGGAAGAAAGGTACAAAATTATAGACGAGGAAACAAAATAATGTCCAGAAAATATATAAAAATTTTCCGGTTCTCACACTCATTCTTTCGGGGCGTCACAAACTCCCCTCCTTAAAACAATGTCGTCCTCGACATTCCATCTTGTACCAATCAAGTCGAGAAATCCTGCAAGAATCACTAATATTTCAAACCAAACCCACAGTCCGGCATCCTAAACATCAAGTCTAGGATACACTACAGAGATCGAAAGCCTAAACTCTGATACCACCTGTGACGCCCCAACTTCTCCCAAGGGCGAACCCTAGGGTTCGGCGCGTCGCCTGCCCAACTCTCGTCGGGATTCACTCACTACAAACCTCAAACAAAATGCAAAATAAATCTCAAATTTTACGTCAAATTCTCCAAAAATTACATATCGTAAGCGAAGCGCCCACGCTTCCGCTGCGCCACTCTGATCCTTGATACCAGCTATTATACAGGAGGAATTCCAAATCTAAACTGTACAAAATATAGGCCATCCAGTCACGTGAATAAGTACTACAAGCACTTCCTTTGCCTCGAGTCCTGTGGAGGGTAATAAAACAGTTTTGGGGTGAGTTAGAAGCTCAGTGAGTAACCAATAAAAGTAGTAAGAAAACATATTTCACAATAATGCATTTCGATGATGTCATGATTCAGTCATCAAATATCCGTTTATTGCTCTCGTGAGCCAGTGAAATCGTTGCACTTAAACACCCAACGCTCAAATAGATCCTTTAACGTTTAACAATAAGAGGGAGCAACGTTGGTGTTCCAGATAATGTCATGAACTCATTGAAGTGGTGGAGACGTTGGTGTCCAGCACACGAATTCCAAACACTCATTTGAGCCAAAACATGGTATGGACCACATGCAAACACTCATGATATGAAATCAAGTAAATAATGCAAGAAAACGTTCAAAAGTAACTTTGGAAACAGTTTAGGGTCACTCACCTCCACGGCTCAGAAACCATCCATCATATATCATTGCCTTGCCCAAATCCAAACCCTTCAACTCAAACTCAAAACAATCAAATGCTTTCAAAGATCGGACAGCATATCCCCTTAAGTTCCTTACTTTTCCATCCTACAAGCAACATCATTTCATCTCAAATCAACCACATACACATCATAGACTATCAAATACACCTTTCGGCACAATATCCATAACTGAAGCTACACTTATCGGATTGAAACGAATCTTATGGCGTTTCGAAGCCAAGACATAAACCTACATTTATTATGAAGACCTCCAAAGCCAAATCATGCATTTTCAGGGGTCAAAAATGGAAAACTACATGAAAACAGAAATCTGGGCGCGGAACAGGGTTCATGGGCAGTCAAGGGTATTTCAGTCATTTCACATGTTACAGTGCTCGGATCTAGCTGAAATTTTGTAGGAAACTAGTTAACACCATTTGCTACAACTTTCATGTTTTAACCTAAGTCTTATTCTGCCTCTAACATGCTCGAATAAATCCGGTCAGAACAGGGCAGATTCAAAATCCTAACCTGGAATTTCCGCATAAAACCGAAATCTTCCGCAAACAACTTCAACTAACATATACAAGCTTCATTTTACACCATTACCAACCATCATATCATGATTAAACCATGATAATCATATAAAATCAGAAAAATCTCCATAAAATCAGAAATTTAGCTAACTTCACTCTAATCCATAAAATCTTCCATAAAATCACATATCTAACCACCACAAGTCATGAATTCACCATTATTGGAAACAAACAATGAATCTTTACACACCGTACCTTGATAACTCACAAAAGGTAGTAGCTTAGTGGTTCCTTCTCCAAAATAACTCCACCAAGACCTTGGAATCTCCTTAGTAACCAACTTTTATGGAGTGATTTGCAATTCCATCGGTTAAAACTCAAGATTGAAGTAAGAAAGTGGAGTGAAAGATGAAGGTTTTTCTCTCTCTCTTGCTCTCTAAGTTTCAGCCATGAGAAGGAAGAAATGGCTTGATTTTTGGTCAAATTTTGGTTTTAGTAAAGTTAAGGTAAGATGGTCAAAAGTCCAACTTTGAATAAGAAGGTGGCACATGTCACCTTTTGGTTTAAAACTTATCTTTTTGTCTCTCCAATACTAATCCATATACGTAACATCTAATTATCTCTTAGCACCTTGTAAAATAATATCACTTAATACAAAACTCCATCAAATTGTCAAAAATATATTGCATTTACCGCACCAGCGGGTCCCAAGTTCATAATACTCTTCAAAATTAACGTGGAATAACTTGTATCAAGAAAATGATTTGGAAACTATATTTACTTATAAAAATGTATAGAAAATCAAAATATGGAAGAAAGGTACAAAATTATAGACGAGGAAACAAAATAATGTCCAGAAAATATATAAAAATTTTCCGGTTCTCACACTCATTCTTTCGGGGCGTCACAAACTCCCCTCCTTAAAACAATGTCGTCCTCGACATTCCATCTTGTACCAATCAAGTCGAGACATCCTGCAAGAATCACTAATATTTCAAACCAAACCCACAGTCCGGCATCCTAAACATCAAGTCTAGGATACACTACAGAGATCGAAAGCCTAAACTCTGATACCACCTGTGACGCCCCAGCTTCTCCCAAGGGCGAACCCTAGGGTTCGGCGCGTCGCCTGCCCAACTCTCGTCGGGATTCACTCACTACAAACCTCAAACAAAATGCAAAATAAATCTCAAATTTTACGTCAAATTCTCCAAGAATTACATATCGTAAGCGAAGCGCCCACGCTTCCGCTGCGCCACTCTGATCCTTGATACCAGCTATTATACAGGAGGAATTCCAAATCTAAACTGTACAAAATATAGGCCATCCAGTCACGTGAATAAGTACTACAAGCACTTCCTTTGCCTCGAGTCCTGTGGAGGGGAATAAAACAGTTTTGGGGTGAGTTAGAAGCTCAGTGAGTAACCAATAAAAGTAGTAAGAAAACATATTTCACAATAATGCATTTCGATGATGTCATGATTCAGTCATCAAATATCCGTTTATTGCTCTCGTGAGCCAGTGAAATCGTTGCACTTAAACACCCAACGCTCAAATAGATCCTTTAACGTTTAACAATGAGAGGGAGCAACGTTGGTGTTCCAGATAATGTCATGAACTCATTGAAGTGGTGGAGACGTTGGTGTCCAGCACACGAATTCCAAACACTCATTTGAGCCAAAACATGGCATGGACCACATGCAAACACTCATGATATGAAATCGAGTAAATAATGCAAGAAAACGTTCAAAAGTAACTTTGGAAACAGTTTAGGGTCACTCACCTCCACGGCTCAGAAACCATCCATCATATATCATTGCCTTGCCCAAATCCAAACCCTTCAACTCAAACTCAAAACAATCAAATGCTTTCAAAGATCGGACAGCATATCCCCTTAAGTTCCTTACTTTTCCATCCTACAAGCAACATCATTTCATCTCAAATCAACCACATACACATCATAGACTATCAAATACACCTTTCGGCACAATATCCATAACTGAAGCTACACTTATCGGATTGAAACGAATCTTATGGCGTTTCGAAGCCAAGACATAAACCTACATTTATTATGAAGACCTCCAAAGCCAAATCATGCATTTTCAGGGGTCAAAAATGGAAAACTACATGAAAACAGAAATCTGGGCGCGGAACAGGGTTCATGGGCAGTCAAGGGTATTTCAGTCATTTCACATGTTACAGTGCTCGGATCTAGCTGAAATTTTGTAGGAAACTAGTTAACACCATTTGCTACAACTTTCATGTTTTAACCTAAGTCTTATTCTGCCTCTAACATGCTCGAATAAATCCGGTCAGAACAGGGCAGATTCAAAATCCTAACCTGGAATTTCCGCATAAAACCGAAATCTTCCGCAAACAACTTCAACTAACATATACAAGCTTCATTTTACACCATTACCAACCATCATATCATGATTAAACCATGATAATCATATAAAATCAGAAAAATCTCCATAAAATCAGAAATTTAGCTAACTTCACTCTAATCCATAAAATCTTCCATAAAATCACATATCTAACCACCACAAGTCATGAATTCACCATTATTGGAAACAAACAATGAATCTTTACACACCGTACCTTGATAACTCACAAAAGGTAGTAGCTTAGTGGTTCCTTCTCCAAAATAACTCCACCAAGACCTTGGAATCTCCTTAGTAACCAACTTTTATGGAGTGATTTGCAATTCCATCGGTTAAAACTCAAGATTGAAGTAAGAAAGTGGAGTGAAAGATGAAGGTTTTTCTCTCTCTCTTGCTCTCTAAGTTTCAGCCATGAGAAGGAAGAAATGGCTTGATTTTTGGTCAAATTTTGGTTTTAGTAAAGTTAAGGTAAGATGGTCAAAAGTCCAACTTTGAATAAGAAGGTGGCACATGTCACCTTTTGGTTTAAAACTTATCTTTTTGTCTCTCCAATACTAATCCATATACGTAACATCTAATTATCTCTTAGCACCTTGTAAAATAATATCACTTAATACAAAACTCCATCAAATTGTCAAAAATATATTGCATTTACCGCACCAGCGGGTCCCAAGTTCATAATACTCTTCAAAATTAACGTGGAATAACTTGTATCAAGAAAATGATTTGGAAACTATATTTACTTATAAAAATGTATAGAAAATCAAAATATGGAAGAAAGGTACAAAATTATAGACGAGGAAACAAAATAATGTCCAGAAAATATATAAAAATTTTCCGGTTCTCACACTCATTCTTTCGGGGGCGTCACAAACTCCCCTCCTTAAAACAATGTCGTCCTCGACATTCCATCTTGTACCAATCAAGTCGAGACATCCTGCAAGAATCACTAATATTTCAAACCAAACCCACAGTCCGGCATCCTAAACATCAAGTCTAGGATACACTACAGAGATCGAAAGCCTAAACTCTGATACCACCTGTGACGCCCCAGCTTCTCCCAAGGGCGAACCCTAGGGTTCGGCGCGTCGCCTGCCCAACTCTCGTCGGGATTCACTCACTACAAACCTCAAACAAAATGCAAAATAAATCTCAAATTTTACGTCAAATTCTCCAAGAATTACATATCGTAAGCGAAGCGCCCACGCTTCCGCTGCGCCACTCTGATCCTTGATACCAGCTATTATACAGGAGGAATTCCAAATCTAAACTGTACAAAATATAGGCCATCCATCACGTGAATAAGTACTACAATCACTTCCTTTGCCTCGAGTCCTGTGGAGGGGAATAAAACAGTTTTGGGGTGAGTTAGAAGCTCAGTGATTAACCAATAAAAGTAGTAAGAAAACATATTTCACAATAATGCATTTCGATGATGTCATGATTCAGTCATCAAATATCCGTTTATTGCTCTCGTGAGCCAGTGAAATCGTTGCACTTAAACACCCAACGCTCAAATAGATCCTTTAACGTTTAACAATGAGAGGGAGCAACGTTGGTGTTCCAGATAATGTCATGAACTCATTGAAGTGGTGGAGACGTTGGTGTCCAGCACACGAATTCCAAACACTCATTTGAGCCAAAACATGGCATGGACCACATGCAAACACTCATGATATGAAATCGAGTAAATAATGCAAGAAAACGTTCAAAAGTAACTTTGGAAACAGTTTAGGGTCACTCACCTCCACGGCTCAGAAACCATCCATCATATATCATTGCCTTGCCCAAATCCAAACCCTTCAACTCAAACTCAAAACAATCAAATGCTTTCAAAGATCGGACAGCATATCCCCTTAAGTTCCTTACTTTTCCATCCTACAAGCAACATCATTTCATCTCAAATCAACCACATACACATCATAGACTATCAAATACACCTTTCGGCACAATATCCATAACTGAAGCTACACTTATCGGATTGAAACGAATCTTATGGCGTTTCGAAGCCAAGACATAAACCTACATTTATTATGAAGACCTCCAAAGCCAAATCATGCATTTTCAGGGGTCAAAAATGGAAAACTACATGAAAACAGAAATCTGGGCGCGGAACAGGGTTCATGGGCAGTCAAGGGTATTTCAGTCATTTCACATGTTACAGTGCTCGGATCTAGCTGAAATTTTGTAGGAAACTAGTTAACACCATTTGCTACAACTTTCATGTTTTAACCTAAGTCTTATTCTGCCTCTAACATGCTCGAATAAATCCGGTCAGAACAGGGCAGATTCAAAATCCTAACCTGGAATTTCCGCATAAAACCGAAATCTTCCGCAAACAACTTCAACTAACATATACAAGCTTCATTTTACACCATTACCAACCATCATATCATGATTAAACCATGATAATCATATAAAATCAGAAAAATCTCCATAAAATCAGAAATTTAGCTAACTTCACTCTAATCCATAAAATCTTCCATAAAATCACATATCTAACCACCACAAGTCATGAATTCACCATTATTGGAAACAAACAATGAATCTTTACACACCGTACCTTGATAACTCACAAAAGGTAGTAGCTTAGTGGTTCCTTCTCCAAAATAACTCCACCAAGACCTTGGAATCTCCTTAGTAACCAACTTTTATGGAGTGATTTGCAATTCCATCGGTTAAAACTCAAGATTGAAGTAAGAAAGTGGAGTGAAAGATGAAGGTTTTTCTCTCTCTCTTGCTCTCTAAGTTTCAGCCATGAGAAGGAAGAAATGGCTTGATTTTTGGTCAAATTTTGGTTTTAGTAAAGTTAAGGTAAGATGGTCAAAAGTCCAACTTTGAATAAGAAGGTGGCACATGTCACCTTTTGGTTTAAAACTTATCTTTTTGTCTCTCCAATACTAATCCATATACGTAACATCTAATTATCTCTTAGCACCTTGTAAAATAATATCACTTAATACAAAACTCCATCAAATTGTCAAAAATATATTGCATTTACCGCACCAGCGGGTCCCAAGTTCATAATACTCTTCAAAATTAACGTGGAATAACTTGTATCAAGAAAATGATTTGGAAACTATATTTACTTATAAAAATGTATAGAAAATCAAAATATGGAAGAAAGGTACAAAATTATAGACGAGGAAACAAAATAATGTCCAGAAAATATATAAAAATTTTCCGGTTCTCACACTCATTCTTTCGGGGCGTCACAAACTCCCCTCCTTAAAACAATGTCGTCCTCGACATTCCATCTTGTACCAATCAAGTCGAGACATCCTGCAAGAATCACTAATATTTCAAACCAAACCCACAGTCCGGCATCCTAAACATCAAGTCTAGGATACACTACAGAGATCGAAAGCCTAAACTCTGATACCACCTGTGACGCCCCAGCTTCTCCCAAGGGCGAACCCTAGGGTTCGGCGCGTCGCCTGCCCAACTCTCGTCGGGATTCACTCACTACAAACCTCAAACAAAATGCAAAATAAATCTCAAATTTTACGTCAAATTCTCCAAGAATTACATATCGTAAGCGAAGCGCCCACGCTTCCGCTGCGCCACTCTGATCCTTGATACCAGCTATTATACAGGAGGAATTCCAAATCTAAACTGTACAAAATATAGGCCATCCATCACGTGAATAAGTACTACAATCACTTCCTTTGCCTCGAGTCCTGTGGAGGGGAATAAAACAGTTTTGGGGTGAGTTAGAAGCTCAGTGATTAACCAATAAAAGTAGTAAGAAAACATATTTCACAATAATGCATTTCGATGATGTCATGATTCAGTCATCAAATATCCGTTTATTGCTCTCGTGAGCCAGTGAAATCATTGCACTTAAACACCCAACGCTCAAATAGATCCTTTAACGTTTAACAATGAGAGGGAGCAACGTTGGTGTTCCAGATAATGTCATGAACTCATTGAAGTGGTGGAGACGTTGGTGTCCAGCACACGAATTCCAAACACTCATTTGAGCCAAAACATGGCATGGACCACATGCAAACACTCATGATATGAAATCGAGTAAATAATGCAAGAAAACGTTCAAAAGTAACTTTGGAAACAGTTTAGGGTCACTCACCTCCACGGCTCAGAAACCATCCATCATATATCATTGCCTTGCCCAAATCCAAACCCTTCAACTCAAACTCAAAACAATCAAATGCTTTCAAAGATCGGACAGCATATCCCCTTAAGTTCCTTACTTTTCCATCCTACAAGCAACATCATTTCATCTCAAATCAACCACATACACATCATAGACTATCAAATACACCTTTCGGCACAATATCCATAACTGAAGCTACACTTATCGGATTGAAACGAATCTTATGGCGTTTCGAAGCCAAGACATAAACCTACATTTATTATGAAGACCTCCAAAGCCAAATCATGCATTTTCAGGGGTCAAAAATGGAAAACTACATGAAAACAGAAATCTGGGCGCGGAACAGGGTTCATGGGCAGTCAAGGGTATTTCAGTCATTTCACATGTTACAGTGCTCGGATCTAGCTGAAATTTTGTAGGAAACTAGTTAACACCATTTGCTACAACTTTCATGTTTTAACCTAAGTCTTATTCTGCCTCTAACATGCTCGAATAAATCCGGTCAGAACAGGGCAGATTCAAAATCCTAACCTGGAATTTCCGCATAAAACCGAAATCTTCCGCAAACAACTTCAACTAACATATACAAGCTTCATTTTACACCATTACCAACCATCATATCATGATTAAACCATGATAATCATATAAAATCAGAAAAATCTCCATAAAATCAGAAATTTAGCTAACTTCACTCTAATCCATAAAATCTTCCATAAAATCACATATCTAACCACCACAAGTCATGAATTCACCATTATTGGAAACAAACAATGAATCTTTACACACCGTACCTTGATAACTCACAAAAGGTAGTAGCTTAGTGGTTCCTTCTCCAAAATAACTCCACCAAGACCTTGGAATCTCCTTAGTAACCAACTTTTATGGAGTGATTTGCAATTCCATCGGTTAAAACTCAAGATTGAAGTAAGAAAGTGGAGTGAAAGATGAAGGTTTTTCTCTCTCTCTTGCTCTCTAAGTTTCAGCCATGAGAAGGAAGAAATGGCTTGATTTTTGGTCAAATTTTGGTTTTAGTAAAGTTAAGGTAAGATGGTCAAAAGTCCAACTTTGAATAAGAAGGTGGCACATGTCACCTTTTGGTTTAAAACTTATCTTTTTGTCTCTCCAATACTAATCCATATACGTAACATCTAATTATCTCTTAGCACCTTGTAAAATAATATCACTTAATACAAAACTCCATCAAATTGTCAAAAATATATTGCATTTACCGCACCAGCGGGTCCCAAGTTCATAATACTCTTCAAAATTAACGTGGAATAACTTGTATCAAGAAAATGATTTGGAAACTATATTTACTTATAAAAATGTATAGAAAATCAAAATATGGAAGAAAGGTACAAAATTATAGACGAGGAAACAAAATAATGTCCAGAAAATATATAAAAATTTTCCGGTTCTCACACTCATTCTTTCGGGGCGTCACAAACTCCCCTCCTTAAAACAATGTCGTCCTCGACATTCCATCTTGTACCAATCAAGTCGAGACATCCTGCAAGAATCACTAATATTTCAAACCAAACCCACAGTCCGGCATCCTAAACATCAAGTCTAGGATACACTACAGAGATCGAAAGCCTAAACTCTGATACCACCTGTGACGCCCCAGCTTCTCCCAAGGGCGAACCCTAGGGTTCGGCGCGTCGCCTGCCCAACTCTCGTCGGGATTCACTCACTACAAACCTCAAACAAAATGCAAAATAAATCTCAAATTTTACGTCAAATTCTCCAAGAATTACATATCGTAAGCGAAGCGCCCACGCTTCCGCTGCGCCACTCTGATCCTTGATACCAGCTATTATACAGGAGGAATTCCAAATCTAAACTGTACAAAATATAGGCCATCCATCACGTGAATAAGTACTACAATCACTTCCTTTGCCTCGAGTCCTGTGGAGGGGAATAAAACAGTTTTGGGGTGAGTTAGAAGCTCAGTGATTAACCAATAAAAGTAGTAAGAAAACATATTTCACAATAATGCATTTCGATGATGTCATGATTCAGTCATCAAATATCCGTTTATTGCTCTCGTGAGCCAGTGAAATCATTGCACTTAAACACCCAACGCTCAAATAGATCCTTTAACGTTTAACAATGAGAGGGAGCAACGTTGGTGTTCCAGATAATGTCATGAACTCATTGAAGTGGTGGAGACGTTGGTGTCCAGCACACGAATTCCAAACACTCATTTGAGCCAAAACATGGCATGGACCACATGCAAACACTCATGATATGAAATCGAGTAAATAATGCAAGAAAACGTTCAAAAGTAACTTTGGAAACAGTTTAGGGTCACTCACCTCCACGGCTCAGAAACCATCCATCATATATCATTGCCTTGCCCAAATCCAAACCCTTCAACTCAAACTCAAAACAATCAAATGCTTTCAAAGATCGGACAGCATATCCCCTTAAGTTCCTTACTTTTCCATCCTACAAGCAACATCATTTCATCTCAAATCAACCACATACACATCATAGACTATCAAATACACCTTTCGGCACAATATCCATAACTGAAGCTACACTTATCGGATTGAAACGAATCTTATGGCGTTTCGAAGCCAAGACATAAACCTACATTTATTATGAAGACCTCCAAAGCCAAATCATGCATTTTCAGGGGTCAAAAATGGAAAACTACATGAAAACAGAAATCTGGGCGCGGAACAGGGTTCATGGGCAGTCAAGGGTATTTCAGTCATTTCACATGTTACAGTGCTCGGATCTAGCTGAAATTTTGTAGGAAACTAGTTAACACCATTTGCTACAACTTTCATGTTTTAACCTAAGTCTTATTCTGCCTCTAACATGCTCGAATAAATCCGGTCAGAACAGGGCAGATTCAAAATCCTAACCTGGAATTTCCGCATAAAACCGAAATCTTCCGCAAACAACTTCAACTAACATATACAAGCTTCATTTTACACCATTACCAACCATCATATCATGATTAAACCATGATAATCATATAAAATCAGAAAAATCTCCATAAAATCAGAAATTTAGCTAACTTCACTCTAATCCATAAAATCTTCCATAAAATCACATATCTAACCACCACAAGTCATGAATTCACCATTATTGGAAACAAACAATGAATCTTTACACACCGTACCTTGATAACTCACAAAAGGTAGTAGCTTAGTGGTTCCTTCTCCAAAATAACTCCACCAAGACCTTGGAATCTCCTTAGTAACCAACTTTTATGGAGTGATTTGCAATTCCATCGGTTAAAACTCAAGATTGAAGTAAGAAAGTGGAGTGAAAGATGAAGGTTTTTCTCTCTCTCTTGCTCTCTAAGTTTCAGCCATGAGAAGGAAGAAATGGCTTGATTTTTGGTCAAATTTTGGTTTTAGTAAAGTTAAGGTAAGATGGTCAAAAGTCCAACTTTGAATAAGAAGGTGGCACATGTCACCTTTTGGTTTAAAACTTATCTTTTTGTCTCTCCAATACTAATCCATATACGTAACATCTAATTATCTCTTAGCACCTTGTAAAATAATATCACTTAATACAAAACTCCATCAAATTGTCAAAAATATATTGCATTTACCGCACCAGCGGGTCCCAAGTTCATAATACTCTTCAAAATTAACGTGGAATAACTTGTATCAAGAAAATGATTTGGAAACTATATTTACTTATAAAAATGTATAGAAAATCAAAATATGGAAGAAAGGTACAAAATTATAGACGAGGAAACAAAATAATGTCCAGAAAATATATAAAAATTTTCCGGTTCTCACACTCATTCTTTCGGGGCGTCACAAACTCCCCTCCTTAAAACAATGTCGTCCTCGACATTCCATCTTGTACCAATCAAGTCGAGACATCCTGCAAGAATCACTAATATTTCAAACCAAACCCACAGTCCGGCATCCTAAACATCAAGTCTAGGATACACTACAGAGATCGAAAGCCTAAACTCTGATACCACCTGTGACGCCCCAGCTTCTCCCAAGGGCGAACCCTAGGGTTCGGCGCGTCGCCTGCCCAACTCTCGTCGGGATTCACTCACTACAAACCTCAAACAAAATGCAAAATAAATCTCAAATTTTACGTCAAATTCTCCAAGAATTACATATCGTAAGCGAAGCGCCCACGCTTCCGCTGCGCCACTCTGATCCTTGATACCAGCTATTATACAGGAGGAATTCCAAATCTAAACTGTACAAAATATAGGCCATCCAGTCACGTGAATAAGTACTACAAGCACTTCCTTTGCCTCGAGTCCTGTGGAGGGGAATAAAACAGTTTTGGGGTGAGTTAGAAGCTCAGTGAGTAACCAATAAAAGTAGTAAGAAAACATATTTCACAATAATGCATTTCGATGATGTCATGATTCAGTCATCAAATATCCGTTTATTGCTCTCGTGAGCCAGTGAAATCGTTGCACTTAAACACCCAACGCTCAAATAGATCCTTTAACGTTTAACAATGAGAGGGAGCAACGTTGGTGTTCCAGATAATGTCATGAACTCATTGAAGTGGTGGAGACGTTGGTGTCCAGCACACGAATTCCAAACACTCATTTGAGCCAAAACATGGCATGGACCACATGCAAACACTCATGATATGAAATCGAGTAAATAATGCAAGAAAACGTTCAAAAGTAACTTTGGAAACAGTTTAGGGTCACTCACCTCCACGGCTCAGAAACCATCCATCATATATCATTGCCTTGCCCAAATCCAAACCCTTCAACTCAAACTCAAAACAATCAAATGCTTTCAAAGATCGGACAGCATATCCCCTTAAGTTCCTTACTTTTCCATCCTACAAGCAACATCATTTCATCTCAAATCAACCACATACACATCATAGACTATCAAATACACCTTTCGGCACAATATCCATAACTGAAGCTACACTTATCGGATTGAAACGAATCTTATGGCGTTTCGAAGCCAAGACATAAACCTACATTTATTATGAAGACCTCCAAAGCCAAATCATGCATTTTCAGGGGTCAAAAATGGAAAACTACATGAAAACAGAAATCTGGGCGCGGAACAGGGTTCATGGGCAGTCAAGGGTATTTCAGTCATTTCACATGTTACAGTGCTCGGATCTAGCTGAAATTTTGTAGGAAACTAGTTAACACCATTTGCTACAACTTTCATGTTTTAACCTAAGTCTTATTCTGCCTCTAACATGCTCGAATAAATCCGGTCAGAACAGGGCAGATTCAAAATCCTAACCTGGAATTTCCGCATAAAACCGAAATCTTCCGCAAACAACTTCAACTAACATATACAAGCTTCATTTTACACCATTACCAACCATCATATCATGATTAAACCATGATAATCATATAAAATCAGAAAAATCTCCATAAAATCAGAAATTTAGCTAACTTCACTCTAATCCATAAAATCTTCCATAAAATCACATATCTAACCACCACAAGTCATGAATTCACCATTATTGGAAACAAACAATGAATCTTTACACACCGTACCTTGATAACTCACAAAAGGTAGTAGCTTAGTGGTTCCTTCTCCAAAATAACTCCACCAAGACCTTGGAATCTCCTTAGTAACCAACTTTTATGGAGTGATTTGCAATTCCATCGGTTAAAACTCAAGATTGAAGTAAGAAAGTGGAGTGAAAGATGAAGGTTTTTCTCTCTCTCTTGCTCTCTAAGTTTCAGCCATGAGAAGGAAGAAATGGCTTGATTTTTGGTCAAATTTTGGTTTTAGTAAAGTTAAGGTAAGATGGTCAAAAGTCCAACTTTGAATAAGAAGGTGGCACATGTCACCTTTTGGTTTAAAACTTATCTTTTTGTCTCTCCAATACTAATCCATATACGTAACATCTAATTATCTCTTAGCACCTTGTAAAATAATATCACTTAATACAAAACTCCATCAAATTGTCAAAAATATATTGCATTTACCGCACCAGCGGGTCCCAAGTTCATAATACTCTTCAAAATTAACGTGGAATAACTTGTATCAAGAAAATGATTTGGAAACTATATTTACTTATAAAAATGTATAGAAAATCAAAATATGGAAGAAAGGTACAAAATTATAGACGAGGAAACAAAATAATGTCCAGAAAATATATAAAAATTTTCCGGTTCTCACACTCATTCTTTCGGGGCGTCACAAACTCCCCTCCTTAAAACAATGTCGTCCTCGACATTCCATCTTGTACCAATCAAGTCGAGACATCCTGCAAGAATCACTAATATTTCAAACCAAACCCACAGTCCGGCATCCTAAACATCAAGTCTAGGATACACTACAGAGATCGAAAGCCTAAACTCTGATACCACCTGTGACGCCCCAGCTTCTCCCAAGGGCGAACCCTAGGGTTCGGCGCGTCGCCTGCCCAACTCTCGTCGGGATTCACTCACTACAAACCTCAAACAAAATGCAAAATAAATCTCAAATTTTACGTCAAATTCTCCAAGAATTACATATCGTAAGCGAAGCGCCCACGCTTCCGCTGCGCCACTCTGATCCTTGATACCAGCTATTATACAGGAGGAATTCCAAATCTAAACTGTACAAAATATAGGCCATCCATCACGTGAATAAGTACTACAATCACTTCCTTTGCCTCGAGTCCTGTGGAGGGGAATAAAACAGTTTTGGGGTGAGTTAGAAGCTCAGTGATTAACCAATAAAAGTAGTAAGAAAACATATTTCACAATAATGCATTTCGATGATGTCATGATTCAGTCATCAAATATCCGTTTATTGCTCTCGTGAGCCAGTGAAATCGTTGCACTTAAACACCCAACGCTCAAATAGATCCTTTAACGTTTAACAATGAGAGGGAGCAACGTTGGTGTTCCAGATAATGTCATGAACTCATTGAAGTGGTGGAGACGTTGGTGTCCAGCACACGAATTCCAAACACTCATTTGAGCCAAAACATGGCATGGACCACATGCAAACACTCATGATATGAAATCGAGTAAATAATGCAAGAAAACGTTCAAAAGTAACTTTGGAAACAGTTTAGGGTCACTCACCTCCACGGCTCAGAAACCATCCATCATATATCATTGCCTTGCCCAAATCCAAACCCTTCAACTCAAACTCAAAACAATCAAATGCTTTCAAAGATCGGACAGCATATCCCCTTAAGTTCCTTACTTTTCCATCCTACAAGCAACATCATTTCATCTCAAATCAACCACATACACATCATAGACTATCAAATACACCTTTCGGCACAATATCCATAACTGAAGCTACACTTATCGGATTGAAACGAATCTTATGGCGTTTCGAAGCCAAGACATAAACCTACATTTATTATGAAGACCTCCAAAGCCAAATCATGCATTTTCAGGGGTCAAAAATGGAAAACTACATGAAAACAGAAATCTGGGCGCGGAACAGGGTTCATGGGCAGTCAAGGGTATTTCAGTCATTTCACATGTTACAGTGCTCGGATCTAGCTGAAATTTTGTAGGAAACTAGTTAACACCATTTGCTACAACTTTCATGTTTTAACCTAAGTCTTATTCTGCCTCTAACATGCTCGAATAAATCCGGTCAGAACAGGGCAGATTCAAAATCCTAACCTGGAATTTCCGCATAAAACCGAAATCTTCCGCAAACAACTTCAACTAACATATACAAGCTTCATTTTACACCATTACCAACCATCATATCATGATTAAACCATGATAATCATATAAAATCAGAAAAATCTCCATAAAATCAGAAATTTAGCTAACTTCACTCTAATCCATAAAATCTTCCATAAAATCACATATCTAACCACCACAAGTCATGAATTCACCATTATTGGAAACAAACAATGAATCTTTACACACCGTACCTTGATAACTCACAAAAGGTAGTAGCTTAGTGGTTCCTTCTCCAAAATAACTCCACCAAGACCTTGGAATCTCCTTAGTAACCAACTTTTATGGAGTGATTTGCAATTCCATCGGTTAAAACTCAAGATTGAAGTAAGAAAGTGGAGTGAAAGATGAAGGTTTTTCTCTCTCTCTTGCTCTCTAAGTTTCAGCCATGAGAAGGAAGAAATGGCTTGATTTTTGGTCAAATTTTGGTTTTAGTAAAGTTAAGGTAAGATGGTCAAAAGTCCAACTTTGAATAAGAAGGTGGCACATGTCACCTTTTGGTTTAAAACTTATCTTTTTGTCTCTCCAATACTAATCCATATACGTAACATCTAATTATCTCTTAGCACCTTGTAAAATAATATCACTTAATACAAAACTCCATCAAATTGTCAAAAATATATTGCATTTACCGCACCAGCGGGTCCCAAGTTCATAATACTCTTCAAAATTAACGTGGAATAACTTGTATCAAGAAAATGATTTGGAAACTATATTTACTTATAAAAATGTATAGAAAATCAAAATATGGAAGAAAGGTACAAAATTATAGACGAGGAAACAAAATAATGTCCAGAAAATATATAAAAATTTTCCGGTTCTCACACTCATTCTTTCGGGGGCGTCACAAACTCCCCTCCTTAAAACAATGTCGTCCTCGACATTCCATCTTGTACCAATCAAGTCGAGACATCCTGCAAGAATCACTAATATTTCAAACCAAACCCACAGTCCGGCATCCTAAACATCAAGTCTAGGATACACTACAGAGATCGAAAGCCTAAACTCTGATACCACCTGTGACGCCCCAGCTTCTCCCAAGGGCGAACCCTAGGGTTCGGCGCGTCGCCTGCCCAACTCTCGTCGGGATTCACTCACTACAAACCTCAAACAAAATGCAAAATAAATCTCAAATTTTACGTCAAATTCTCCAAGAATTACATATCGTAAGCGAAGCGCCCACGCTTCCGCTGCGCCACTCTGATCCTTGATACCAGCTATTATACAGGAGGAATTCCAAATCTAAACTGTACAAAATATAGGCCATCCAGTCACGTGAATAAGTACTACAATCACTTCCTTTGCCTCGAGTCCTGTGGAGGGGAATAAAACAGTTTTGGGGTGAGTTAGAAGCTCAGTGAGTAACCAATAAAAGTAGTAAGAAAACATATTTCACAATAATGCATTTCGATGATGTCATGATTCAGTCATCAAATATCCGTTTATTGCTCTCGTGAGCCAGTGAAATCGTTGCACTTAAACACCCAACGCTCAAATAGATCCTTTAACGTTTAACAATGAGAGGGAGCAACGTTGGTGTTCCAGATAATGTCATGAACTCATTGAAGTGGTGGAGACGTTGGTGTCCAGCACACGAATTCCAAACACTCATTTGAGCCAAAACATGGCATGGACCACATGCAAACACTCATGATATGAAATCGAGTAAATAATGCAAGAAAACGTTCAAAAGTAACTTTGGAAACAGTTTAGGGTCACTCACCTCCACGGCTCAGAAACCATCCATCATATATCATTGCCTTGCCCAAATCCAAACCCTTCAACTCAAACTCAAAACAATCAAATGCTTTCAAAGATCGGACAGCATATCCCCTTAAGTTCCTTACTTTTCCATCCTACAAGCAACATCATTTCATCTCAAATCAACCACATACACATCATAGACTATCAAATACACCTTTCGGCACAATATCCATAACTGAAGCTACACTTATCGGATTGAAACGAATCTTATGGCGTTTCGAAGCCAAGACATAAACCTACATTTATTATGAAGACCTCCAAAGCCAAATCATGCATTTTCAGGGGTCAAAAATGGAAAACTACATGAAAACAGAAATCTGGGCGCGGAACAGGGTTCATGGGCAGTCAAGGGTATTTCAGTCATTTCACATGTTACAGTGCTCGGATCTAGCTGAAATTTTGTAGGAAACTAGTTAACACCATTTGCTACAACTTTCATGTTTTAACCTAAGTCTTATTCTGCCTCTAACATGCTCGAATAAATCCGGTCAGAACAGGGCAGATTCAAAATCCTAACCTGGAATTTCCGCATAAAACCGAAATCTTCCGCAAACAACTTCAACTAACATATACAAGCTTCATTTTACACCATTACCAACCATCATATCATGATTAAACCATGATAATCATATAAAATCAGAAAAATCTCCATAAAATCAGAAATTTAGCTAACTTCACTCTAATCCATAAAATCTTCCATAAAATCACATATCTAACCACCACAAGTCATGAATTCACCATTATTGGAAACAAACAATGAATCTTTACACACCGTACCTTGATAACTCACAAAAGGTAGTAGCTTAGTGGTTCCTTCTCCAAAATAACTCCACCAAGACCTTGGAATCTCCTTAGTAACCAACTTTTATGGAGTGATTTGCAATTCCATCGGTTAAAACTCAAGATTGAAGTAAGAAAGTGGAGTGAAAGATGAAGGTTTTTCTCTCTCTCTTGCTCTCTAAGTTTCAGCCATGAGAAGGAAGAAATGGCTTGATTTTTGGTCAAATTTTGGTTTTAGTAAAGTTAAGGTAAGATGGTCAAAAGTCCAACTTTGAATAAGAAGGTGGCACATGTCACCTTTTGGTTTAAAACTTATCTTTTTGTCTCTCCAATACTAATCCATATACGTAACATCTAATTATCTCTTAGCACCTTGTAAAATAATATCACTTAATACAAAACTCCATCAAATTGTCAAAAATATATTGCATTTACCGCACCAGCGGGTCCCAAGTTCATAATACTCTTCAAAATTAACGTGGAATAACTTGTATCAAGAAAATGATTTGGAAACTATATTTACTTATAAAAATGTATAGAAAATCAAAATATGGAAGAAAGGTACAAAATTATAGACGAGGAAACAAAATAATGTCCAGAAAATATATAAAAATTTTCCGGTTCTCACACTCATTCTTTCGGGGGCGTCACAAACTCCCCTCCTTAAAACAATGTCGTCCTCGACATTCCATCTTGTACCAATCAAGTCGAGACATCCTGCAAGAATCACTAATATTTCAAACCAAACCCACAGTCCGGCATCCTAAACATCAAGTCTAGGATACACTACAGAGATCGAAAGCCTAAACTCTGATACCACCTGTGACGCCCCAGCTTCTCCCAAGGGCGAACCCTAGGGTTCGGCGCGTCGCCTGCCCAACTCTCGTCGGGATTCACTCACTACAAACCTCAAACAAAATGCAAAATAAATCTCAAATTTTACGTCAAATTCTCCAAGAATTACATATCGTAAGCGAAGCGCCCACGCTTCCGCTGCGCCACTCTGATCCTTGATACCAGCTATTATACAGGAGGAATTCCAAATCTAAACTGTACAAAATATAGGCCATCCATCACGTGAATAAGTACTACAATCACTTCCTTTGCCTCGAGTCCTGTGGAGGGGAATAAAACAGTTTTGGGGTGAGTTAGAAGCTCAGTGATTAACCAATAAAAGTAGTAAGAAAACATATTTCACAATAATGCATTTCGATGATGTCATGATTCAGTCATCAAATATCCGTTTATTGCTCTCGTGAGCCAGTGAAATCGTTGCACTTAAACACCCAACGCTCAAATAGATCCTTTAACGTTTAACAATGAGAGGGAGCAACGTTGGTGTTCCAGATAATGTCATGAACTCATTGAAGTGGTGGAGACGTTGGTGTCCAGCACACGAATTCCAAACACTCATTTGAGCCAAAACATGGCATGGACCACATGCAAACACTCATGATATGAAATCGAGTAAATAATGCAAGAAAACGTTCAAAAGTAACTTTGGAAACAGTTTAGGGTCACTCACCTCCACGGCTCAGAAACCATCCATCATATATCATTGCCTTGCCCAAATCCAAACCCTTCAACTCAAACTCAAAACAATCAAATGCTTTCAAAGATCGGACAGCATATCCCCTTAAGTTCCTTACTTTTCCATCCTACAAGCAACATCATTTCATCTCAAATCAACCACATACACATCATAGACTATCAAATACACCTTTCGGCACAATATCCATAACTGAAGCTACACTTATCGGATTGAAACGAATCTTATGGCGTTTCGAAGCCAAGACATAAACCTACATTTATTATGAAGACCTCCAAAGCCAAATCATGCATTTTCAGGGGTCAAAAATGGAAAACTACATGAAAACAGAAATCTGGGCGCGGAACAGGGTTCATGGGCAGTCAAGGGTATTTCAGTCATTTCACATGTTACAGTGCTCGGATCTAGCTGAAATTTTGTAGGAAACTAGTTAACACCATTTGCTACAACTTTCATGTTTTAACCTAAGTCTTATTCTGCCTCTAACATGCTCGAATAAATCCGGTCAGAACAGGGCAGATTCAAAATCCTAACCTGGAATTTCCGCATAAAACCGAAATCTTCCGCAAACAACTTCAACTAACATATACAAGCTTCATTTTACACCATTACCAACCATCATATCATGATTAAACCATGATAATCATATAAAATCAGAAAAATCTCCATAAAATCAGAAATTTAGCTAACTTCACTCTAATCCATAAAATCTTCCATAAAATCACATATCTAACCACCACAAGTCATGAATTCACCATTATTGGAAACAAACAATGAATCTTTACACACCGTACCTTGATAACTCACAAAAGGTAGTAGCTTAGTGGTTCCTTCTCCAAAATAACTCCACCAAGACCTTGGAATCTCCTTAGTAACCAACTTTTATGGAGTGATTTGCAATTCCATCGGTTAAAACTCAAGATTGAAGTAAGAAAGTGGAGTGAAAGATGAAGGTTTTTCTCTCTCTCTTGCTCTCTAAGTTTCAGCCATGAGAAGGAAGAAATGGCTTGATTTTTGGTCAAATTTTGGTTTTAGTAAAGTTAAGGTAAGATGGTCAAAAGTCCAACTTTGAATAAGAAGGTGGCACATGTCACCTTTTGGTTTAAAACTTATCTTTTTGTCTCTCCAATACTAATCCATATACGTAACATCTAATTATCTCTTAGCACCTTGTAAAATAATATCACTTAATACAAAACTCCATCAAATTGTCAAAAATATATTGCATTTACCGCACCAGCGGGTCCCAAGTTCATAATACTCTTCAAAATTAACGTGGAATAACTTGTATCAAGAAAATGATTTGGAAACTATATTTACTTATAAAAATGTATAGAAAATCAAAATACGGAAGAAAGGTACAAAATTATAGACGAGGAAACAAAATAATGTCCAGAAAATATATAAAAATTTTCCGGTTCTCACACTCATTCTTTCGGGGGCGTCACAAACTCCCCTCCTTAAAACAATGTCGTCCTCGACATTCCATCTTGTACCAATCAAGTCGAGACATCCTGCAAGAATCACTAATATTTCAAACCAAACCCACAGTCCGGCATCCTAAACATCAAGTCTAGGATACACTACAGAGATCGAAAGCCTAAACTCTGATACCACCTGTGACGCCCCAGCTTCTCCCAAGGGCGAACCCTAGGGTTCGGCGCGTCGCCTGCCCAACTCTCGTCGGGATTCACTCACTACAAACCTCAAACAAAATGCAAAATAAATCTCAAATTTTACGTCAAATTCTCCAAGAATTACATATCGTAAGCGAAGCGCCCACGCTTCCGCTGCGCCACTCTGATCCTTGATACCAGCTATTATACAGGAGGAATTCCAAATCTAAACTGTACAAAATATAGGCCATCCAGTCACGTGAATAAGTACTACAACCACTTCCTTTGCCTCGAGTCCTGTGGAGGGGAATAAAACAGTTTTGGGGTGAGTTAGAAGCTCAGTGAGTAACCAATAAAAGTAGTAAGAAAACATATTTCACAATAATGCATTTCGATGATGTCATGATTCAGTCATCAAATATCCGTTTATTGCTCTCGTGAGCCAGTGAAATCGTTGCACTTAAACACCCAACGCTCAAATAGATCCTTTAACGTTTAACAATGAGAGGGAGCAACGTTGGTGTTCCAGATAATGTCATGAACTCATTGAAGTGGTGGAGACGTTGGTGTCCAGCACACGAATTCCAAACACTCATTTGAGCCAAAACATGGCATGGACCACATGCAAACACTCATGATATGAAATCGAGTAAATAATGCAAGAAAACGTTCAAAAGTAACTTTGGAAACAGTTTAGGGTCACTCACCTCCACGGCTCAGAAACCATCCATCATATATCATTGCCTTGCCCAAATCCAAACCCTTCAACTCAAACTCAAAACAATCAAATGCTTTCAAAGATCGGACAGCATATCCCCTTAAGTTCCTTACTTTTCCATCCTACAAGCAACATCATTTCATCTCAAATCAACCACATACACATCATAGACTATCAAATACACCTTTCGGCACAATATCCATAACTGAAGCTACACTTATCGGATTGAAACGAATCTTATGGCGTTTCGAAGCCAAGACATAAACCTACATTTATTATGAAGACCTCCAAAGCCAAATCATGCATTTTCAGGGGTCAAAAATGGAAAACTACATGAAAACAGAAATCTGGGCGCGGAACAGGGTTCATGGGCAGTCAAGGGTATTTCAGTCATTTCACATGTTACAGTGCTCGGATCTAGCTGAAATTTTGTAGGAAACTAGTTAACACCATTTGCTACAACTTTCATGTTTTAACCTAAGTCTTATTCTGCCTCTAACATGCTCGAATAAATCCGGTCAGAACAGGGCAGATTCAAAATCCTAACCTGGAATTTCCGCATAAAACCGAAATCTTCCGCAAACAACTTCAACTAACATATACAAGCTTCATTTTACACCATTACCAACCATCATATCATGATTAAACCATGATAATCATATAAAATCAGAAAAATCTCCATAAAATCAGAAATTTAGCTAACTTCACTCTAATCCATAAAATCTTCCATAAAATCACATATCTAACCACCACAAGTCATGAATTCACCATTATTGGAAACAAACAATGAATCTTTACACACCGTACCTTGATAACTCACAAAAGGTAGTAGCTTAGTGGTTCCTTCTCCAAAATAACTCCACCAAGACCTTGGAATCTCCTTAGTAACCAACTTTTATGGAGTGATTTGCAATTCCATCGGTTAAAACTCAAGATTGAAGTAAGAAAGTGGAGTGAAAGATGAAGGTTTTTCTCTCTCTCTTGCTCTCTAAGTTTCAGCCATGAGAAGGAAGAAATGGCTTGATTTTTGGTCAAATTTTGGTTTTAGTAAAGTTAAGGTAAGATGGTCAAAAGTCCAACTTTGAATAAGAAGGTGGCACATGTCACCTTTTGGTTTAAAACTTATCTTTTTGTCTCTCCAATACTAATCCATATACGTAACATCTAATTATCTCTTAGCACCTTGTAAAATAATATCACTTAATACAAAACTCCATCAAATTGTCAAAAATATATTGCATTTACCGCACCAGCGGGTCCCAAGTTCATAATACTCTTCAAAATTAACGTGGAATAACTTGTATCAAGAAAATGATTTGGAAACTATATTTACTTATAAAAATGTATAGAAAATCAAAATATGGAAGAAAGGTACAAAATTATAGACGAGGAAACAAAATAATGTCCAGAAAATATATAAAAATTTTCCGGTTCTCACACTCATTCTTTCGGGGCGTCACAAACTCCCCTCCTTAAAACAATGTCGTCCTCGACATTCCATCTTGTACCAATCAAGTCGAGACATCCTGCAAGAATCACTAATATTTCAAACCAAACCCACAGTCCGGCATCCTAAACATCAAGTCTAGGATACACTACAGAGATCGAAAGCCTAAACTCTGATACCACCTGTGACGCCCCAGCTTCTCCCAAGGGCGAACCCTAGGGTTCGGCGCGTCGCCTGCCCAACTCTCGTCGGGATTCACTCACTACAAACCTCAAACAAAATGCAAAATAAATCTCAAATTTTACGTCAAATTCTCCAAGAATTACATATCGTAAGCGAAGCGCCCACGCTTCCGCTGCGCCACTCTGATCCTTGATACCAGCTATTATACAGGAGGAATTCCAAATCTAAACTGTACAAAATATAGGCCATCCAGTCACGTGAATAAGTACTACAAGCACTTCCTTTGCCTCGAGTCCTGTGGAGGGGAATAAAACAGTTTTGGGGTGAGTTAGAAGCTCAGTGAGTAACCAATAAAAGTAGTAAGAAAACATATTTCACAATAATGCATTTCGATGATGTCATGATTCAGTCATCAAATATCCGTTTATTGCTCTCGTGAGCCAGTGAAATCGTTGCACTTAAACACCCAACGCTCAAATAGATCCTTTAACGTTTAACAATGAGAGGGAGCAACGTTGGTGTTCCAGATAATGTCATGAACTCATTGAAGTGGTGGAGACGTTGGTGTCCAGCACACGAATTCCAAACACTCATTTGAGCCAAAACATGGCATGGACCACATGCAAACACTCATGATATGAAATCGAGTAAATAATGCAAGAAAACGTTCAAAAGTAACTTTGGAAACAGTTTAGGGTC